>NW_015174881.1:324222-326378 GCF_001447785.1 Gekko japonicus | reverse complement strand
CTTGGTTAGAATATGTAAAAAATTTGTTTTGTTCCCCAGGTTTTATGACAGAACAACATTCACCTTGTTCAGTGTTTTCACCACTATTAAACCTTCTCCTCAAGCTCTCTCCCTAAGCACAGTTGTCTCTTCACTAAAGGCATCTATTCCTATCTATATCTTCAAAGTCCCCATGGCCTTGTCCCACTTTATTGTTCATTTCATACTACAGTCCTGGCACAGATGTAGTAATGGCTTTGCATTTTTTTTCAGAATCAAAAATAAAAAGGGAGGTTCTTTCTAACTAAACTTCCAGTATAATTACAAGGGGGGAAACCCCTGAAAATACAGACAATATCTGCTACAGGTTTTAACGTAAGTGTGAAAGGATAGCCATGGACTTTGGTAGTGAGGAATTCTTCACAGAAATGTTCTTTCCCTCAGTTGTTTACTGCCTGCCAAAAATGGCTCATTTCTTCTCCCATCCCCTGCATCACTCCACTCTGTGTTGGGAAGTCCCATTTTCTGAAACATCCCAGTAGTTGCCAGGTGACATTAAGATGTCACAAAACATTCAACTGGTTTACTGTATAAGAAGCAAAACTGTTCAGTTTTGGAAGTTAGCACAGAGTTCTTTATCCATGTTACATAGTGCAGATAGTTTATTCTTCTTCATTGTGAATGCAACTTATTCATCTACTAGATATCTAGCATTTTATTACTTCCTGATCACTCTTCTTTCCCCATGGTCTGCTGCCGCCACCACCATTTGTACAAGTTACAGAGGTCATTCCTTTGCGAATTTACTAACACTGTGAACAATTGTTTAGTAGAAAGATCCCAGGGAACAAGATCAGTTCAACAGAGAAAATGCTGCGACGACAGTGATACTTGATTGTAAAAGCCTATCTAAAACCGATTTTACAAGCAATGCAATATAACCATAACTAGGGGGAAAGGCTTAAGTATTCTGCCACAGCTTTTTTTGAACATCTGTTTAAAACAATGTTACTTTTACCTGCCAGCCCTTGTCTGCTGTCCTGTAGTAAGGATAGTTTTTAGTTATGTGCATATAAATTCCATTTAGTGTGAGTTGCTTATCAGGTGCCATTGTAATTGCTTGTACTATTAGTTGTGCATAGGAATAAGGGGGCTTTGAGTCATCCTATAAAAAAAAGAGATTACATTATTTGCATAATAAGTTTTCTACAACATCAATTCTGTAACGTAACAGTTAAGGGAAGCCTTTCATTACTGCTAAGACAAACCTAGGAGCATTACTTTTGTTTTATATTTTTCAACAAATACATTTCCATTATTATAATACTGAATAAATTGCAGATTTGCATAGCCTGGATTCTAATTAAAATTTTACCTTTGGGCTATCTCCCCCTGATGCTTCTTTGTCATTTTCTGACTGTGAATTGTCAGTCATTAGATGCAGGTCAGATGGTATTACACGACCCATTTTGTACCCTGAAGAACCTGCACCACGGGGGCTAGATGGGCAGGAATTTGCAGCACTGTGGAATAGAAAGAGAGAAACGTGCTCTTCTATTACAGCATATATCACCATCACATTGTACATCTAACAGCCTTTGTTTCAACAAAAACCCCAAATTCAACAGCATACAATTAAAAGATCTGCGACAACTTCCAGTGTTATTCTTATAGAACAAAATCATTCAGTGTTTTGATCTTTAGCAGTTGCTAAAATATCCTCTCACATGGATGTTACCCTCTTTCTTCCAAAGAGAGCTATTGGCTAATCTATGAATTATACTGTATCAGCCTTATTTGCTGAATCAGTTCTGTATTCTATGGCAAAGTGCTTGGAAGATCTAGAGACTGAAATTGGCGCCTCACTGATATCCCTCATGAGATACTTCTGTATTCCAGACAAGAAGCCAAAAAGGGTGGGGGGAGCAAACAAAGACTTGAGGGAGGGAGCATTAAGGGGCCATTCACCAATGTAGACAGTGGTGAATGGTATGTAGAAGGAGGTAAATTGCCCTTCCCTGTTACCACACAGAATATATACATGGTCTCACGTGCTCTTATGACTAGAGATGTGAAGGCCCAGGAAAAAAAACCAGAAAAATTTGGGGGGGGGGGGGGGGAAAGTTTTTTTTCCTTTTTTTTTCTTAACCCTTTTTTGGGTTTTTTTTAAAAAAATG
>NW_015174881.1:265259-323677 GCF_001447785.1 Gekko japonicus | reverse complement strand
GACATTTTACATCTCTACTTATGACTGAGTAAGAGTCCTTTCTCAAAATCAAGAAGGCACAAACAGTTCAAAATATTTGGGTCTATGATTAAACACTTAAATGCAAGGTGGTAAAAGTGGGAATAGATGCGGGATGGGCGGGGTATAAATATAATAAATAAATAAATAAATAAATAAATAAAATTGGTTAGGTAGACACATGCAAGCAGAAGACTGCAGCTGCATCCTGAAAATGAAAGACATCTTGGCAAAAACCCTGAGAAGCTCTGAAAAGGCAAAATGTGGAGGGCTGGTTGAATAGCAAGGGAGAGAAATTCTATATATTCATTTTCAATGCCTTGCGTGCATCTTCCTTCATAGCTGTATGACTGCTAAGAGGCAGGGTTTCCAATGTTTCCATGTTTAACTCTTTATCAAATATGGGTGTGGTTTTTGCTGTGTATTTTATTTTGATGTTGCAGCTTGTTCAATCCCTAAGATGACTTTAGAAGACCAGCTTGGAGTAAGTACTGGGAAATACAGGCAGAAATTGGCACTATGGTTGTATCCAACTGCAATTGCATGTAATTAACTACATTGACTGGAAGGACTCCAAATGTGTGCAACACAGCACACGACTGCATCCTTAAGAAAGCTAGCATTTGTTTAAGATCTGGAGATAGTGGTATCACAAGATTCACCAATACTGGACATTATTAACTAAACAGCAGCCACAATATTAGAACTCTTAAATCCTTTTTGGTTAAAAGGCTAGGGTAGTAAGAGCAACAGAACAATCCTAACAGTCTATTTCAAAAAGACAAGTTATCCAAGTAACATGCACAAAGGATGTTTTTATACTATGCACTGAATTGTATTTGTAGCATTGTAGCAATGTTTGTCATGAGACCAAAGAAATTGTAAGATGTTGATGCTAAGTCTGTAGATGAAAATAATGACGACTGAAGTTTGTTTCCTGCTCCTTACCAGTAACACACTGGATCAGGATATGAACAATGACCTAATCAATTTAACTTCAGGCAGGTAGATTATATAGTAAAAACTTTGTTTTCTGGCATCACCTAGAGGGAAAGCTTCTCCCACTCAAACACCATACCCCTTCCATTCCCACCACTCCAACTAAACTTGATGCCTCCAGCCATTGTTGGGCTTCTCTGACACACAGTGTAGCCAAGTGGTGTCATCCTTGGATGTCTCCCATCTCCCTCAGCCTGTTTTAAGCTGTTGGGAGTCAGTTTTAGCAGAGGACTTTTGGGCATCTGGTCTGCTTGCCTGTCTGCTGCATAGGATGGCTCTGTGACTCAGGGAAACCAGGCATGGGGGCTGTTGCACGGCATTCCCAGTAGGGCTGGGTTTGGTTGCTGTAGATTCCCCAGATAGGATGCTAGGCATAGCAATAAGCTTGAGTATCTGTCATTTAACAGGCATAGGCAGGCAAGCCAGACACAAAGTCCAGAGTTCAGTCCCAGAAGTCCACAAGCCAAAAGTCCACAAGCCAGAGGGTCATTACCAGAAGAGGTGAAGCAGAGAGCATAATCAAGAGGTCCAAGTGTCATCCACAGAGTCACAAAGTCAAAGATCCAAGCCAGTCCAAGCAAAGTCAGGACTTGTGGTCACAGAGTCCAACAGAATGACTTGTTGCTTCGACAACATGCAGGATCCCAGCACTGGGTTTTATAGGTACTTCCTAACAAGCCCTTGTTAGCAGCCAACTGCTTAGGAGTACTGCTGCAACTACTCCAGGCTGTCATCAGCAAGCAGCTGGCAATGGGCCAGGAGACGTGCACTCTGCCTTCTTGCTTGCAGCTCTCTTATAAGTTTCTGTCTCTGGCACTCTAAGGGTGGAGGGGAGCCTGGTGGTCTGGTCTTAATGACTTGAGTCTCACCTGCTGCATCAGACCTGGGTGGTGGCTCTGGATCAGCTGTTGGTCAGTCTTGGTCAGCCTGCAGCTCATCAGCCTGTTTGCTGGCTTCTGCCGACTCAGAGCCAGCCATGCATGGCTCTCCTTCTCCTGAGGACTTCATGCTGAGCTCAGGCTGACTCACAATAGTATCTAGCAAATCTGATCAACCAGCAGCCCTTATTCCCCATGAGTGCTGGATAACAAAGCTTTTACTATATTGATAGTTACCTGTCCATAGCATGAGCTGGATCCAAAGGACCATAAGAAATGCATGGTTTGTAGGATGGCTATCCCCTCCCCCCACAGCTGTAGCTCACTGCACTCTTAGGAGGCTGAAAAATCTACAGTGAGAAGGAACTGGCAAAAACTGTGCTCTTCTCTTCTGTGGGTGGAAGGCATCTTTGGATGCAACTCCATGTTTTTATCAGATTGGATCACTAGCCTATTTCTGTACTTAAAGCCAGTACCTATCAAAATTAACCATTAAAAGTGTTCAGTTCAAAGTTGCCAATTTGAAACATTGTTCAAAATGTTGGATGCATGGCTTCTGAAATGTACTGCAACAACTTTATAAAAGGGAAAAATTGTGAAAGTCATTTACCAAGCCAAACAGCTAGATAACGAATGTGAAGTTCTCAAAACATTACTGCTAACCTTACAAGGTTTATGAAACTTTTTTCTGAATTAGTAACAAATTTGCAGTGTGCATGTAGTGAGCAGATAGATGTTGTTCCATTCTCTATCTGGTTTTCAACAAAAAATGGGTGCTCGATAAGGCTGTCATCCAATTAAGAGGAATTATTTATATGAGTTTTTAATATTAAAAACTGTATACAACTAAAACAATACTTGTGAAAGAACACAGTATTTGTAGATAAGATGTTGTAAAAGAGAGCACTTTAGAATAAGCATCCCTCCCTAGAAGAGCAGGGAATGCTTCTTTGACATTGACAGCTATAGCCTATAGTTTTTAAGTACTTACTTTACATATCTGTGTGTTGTTGTTGTTTTAGAAAAGTTAACGTTACCCAATGATTAGAGGCGCTTTTGTGGTCAACTGAAATAAATTCAGTTAAGTTACAGAGATTCAATAACACTTACACAATTCCATTCACAACTAGCACTGAGAAAAAGGCTTTAGGGAAGAACTGTAAAAGTCAGATCTACATACAAGTAAGAAAATTATAACTACTTAGTTTTATGGCTCAGACAGAAAAAGTTCAGTCCCACTACGTGCTCTGAGACCCTTTTGGGGCATTAAGTGGAATATAAATACATGAAGTAAAAGTGCATGGGAAAATTATTATCTCTAAATTGTCCTCTGCTTTATTCATATAAGCCTACAGGATAATATTCAGAAGTTCTACTCACTTCTCCCTGGAGAAAGCTGTATATGGTTACAATTGCTTCCCTTGAGATATGCTGTTTATCTTTTGTTCAGGTAGGAAGGGACACTGATAAAATGGTAGAATGTTTGTTTTGCTACCAAGAATCACCAATGCAGCTTTTTAAACCAGAAAAGGCTGGGTATGCTTGACCAAGTAATTAATGCTGCTATTTTATTATCTTATTAAAACTTCCAACAGGTGATAAAACATGCACAAAGGAGTAATTTAAAGAAAACTCCAGAGCTCTGGACGGTATATTTCCATTCCTCATGTCATACTGTATACCAGTCCAGTTCACAGGCAGTGTTGCGGGGGGGGGGGGGGGCATGAGCAACTACAAAAGGAGGGAGGAGAGCTAAAAGACCCCCAGATGTATAGAGACTCTGTACATGTAGCCTCCAGATCCTGGCCCTTGATCATACTCTCCAATCTCTAATTCTTTTAAAAAGTAATAACTGCCACCAGTTTTATAACCCCCATACTGGGGACAACAAAACAACAATAGTAGTACAATTACTGAGATGTCATTTCTTCTGCAAAAGTTTCAATCTCTGGGTTTAAATATCACATTTTTTTCATTAAACAACTGTGATATCTACATGTCTTCAAACAAAACCTTAGCTCAGTTCATAGTTTTTCATTTTTTTAAATGCAGCTATATTAGTAGGAAGCAATTAGATCTTGAGCGTGACTATTCTGGCCACCTCAGTTATTTTGAAATTGCTGTCCAGTAGGTTTTCATATAGTACAAAAGTGATTTCAGTGAACTGCAATTAGCAAACTTGTCAATTTAAATGGCTCATACAGAAATACACTCATTTTCCCCAGGGGCAACTTTCCTTTTAAGAACACTCAAGCGTTTTTTAAAAACCTCATGCCTTTATCTCGAAGTATTTTAGGGTAAGACTCATTAACAAAAAAGCTACTTGCCAAATCTTGTAGTAAAGCACACCATAAAAAGGAGCTCATATCCCAGTATTTGCAGCAATGCTATCATATTTTGTTTCTACCACCTCTAGATGCAGGTGTGACTCATAAGGCTCACCAGTGATCTTTAAGCATGTGATTTTCTTACAGAAATATTACAATAAGTTCAGCCTGGTAATCTTTTCCCCTTAGAAACAAATCAGATCAAAGGATGCCTTCTATTTTACTTTCTATTTATAGCACTATTTTGAGCCTGCATTACAGAAGGGGAAAAAAAAGAATCTACAAATTCAACTATTCCTAAACTCATTCTAATGCGCCCAAGAATCCTAGCAAGTTGGAACACCTGGAGTTCAAGCCTTACAATACTCACAAAACTGCAGCAGCTCCATCCCTTTATCTGCCAAGTCTGTCCCAATTATACAGTGTTGGTGAGGACATCCACTTTCTGCAGCAAAGGGGCACACTGATAGGAAGTGTTAAGCCCACTAACTAATCTAGCATTTACCTTTTCACATCTCTCAAAGTTACTTGTCTCTCCCTCAGAGTCTCATATAAGAATTGAGGCTGACTGATAGAAAAGCAATTGCATAGAATAGGGTAGGTGGGCAGGTATCTGGGGGGAAGGTCAAGATCCCTTCACCAAGTGCCCCTTTTGCACTTTAAAAAATAGAGTCACTCCACTAAATGCACTTATAAACAAGTCTGTCACTATCACGTCTAGTTTACCCCTGAATAATCTTAGTATGGTAAATGTAAGACTAAACTCTAGGAAGATCAGGTAGCCGCTGAGAACATACAAGGCTGTAATTTACCCTGAGGAAGAGCTGAGCCACAAGTGGTTCAATTTCAGATGAAATGCAACAGTACTATATTAATACTGCAAGCAGAATTATGGTCTAAATACCTGATGGTTCCTGTGGGAGAAGGTAGAGGGCTGATCAGGTGAGCCATGTTGTCCGGAATGTTTATTGTTAGAGGAGAGATCTGGGGTTGCACAGGTTTCACTGGGGACTGTGGGGACTCCTGTTTTTCTCTTTTTTCATTGGATAAAGCTGTAAATGTTATCTTGATGTTTGTGCTGGGAAACCTGAATGTACACCTGGAAAAAAATGCACACATTAAATGGAAGGGCATGCAATGATATTTGTATAATTTTATAAACTGCTTTATCATAATCAAAAGTGAACCAAATTTTAAGTATGATCTGCAATTGTCATGACGCACATGACCATTTACATTTCCATTAAGACAAAAATCAAGAATCATTGCACTACCACAGCAGTGACAAAATTCCATGAAGGTCTATGGTACCATGCACATAACCTATAAATAATCTATACAAAATCCATTTATATTAATGACTACAACCCACCCATCAGTTTTTTGAAGATTACCTCAATCTCAAAAACTGACTTCAAACTAAACAATTTTTTATAAAATATCCAGTTTGGCAATATCCAACCACCAAGTACAGTATCTGTGGTAACAAGAAAGAGCAATAGCTGAATGACCGAGAAAAACAAGACAAGTTGCCCAGAAAAGTCTACTCTTTAATTCCTGCCACTTTGCAACATTTACAGTTTCCAAGGAAGCAAACTTAACAATTCTACATTAACCATTAATGAATCACATGCTGTTCATGTACGCAAATAAACACATACTGATAGGAGTATCTCTAAAAGTATATCTGAATTTACAAGAAAGGGCAGCCAAGATAAGATGATCAAGGGATTGAATAATTTCCTGACAGCCCTGCAGCCAGAAATTTTGGGTTGGTGAGGCAGCAGGGGAGGGGGAGGACAGAGGATGGCTACACACCTTTCCTGAACTCCAAACAGTGATTTCGCTGCTTTGAGTTCAGGCATGGTTAGCCCCCACTTGAAAAACACCATTTAAAGGGAACCTGCAAGGGAAAGAAGCAGCCGCACGCAGCTCCCACTTGAAAACCCCCATTTAAAGGGTTGCTGCAAGATTTAAAAGGCCCTCCAGCTTATCGACGGGCCATGTGCTCCTGTCAATCAGCTGGAGGGCCCTTTATATGTCACGGGAGGGGGAAGGGAGGGGGGAGAAGGGCAGCAGCTGTTGTGGGGCATGTCCAACATTTGAGGGGGCGGAGCCCTGAAATGCCCCATTGTAGCTACGGGACTGCTTCTTGACACAAAAAAAAGTCTACAACATTAGGAACTTTCTGGAAGAAGAAAGATAGCTCAAGCAGGACAATGCAAAGAAATCTGTCTCCTAGAACTCAAGATCACCCAATGAAGGTGATGGGCGGTACATTCAAGACAGACCAAATGAAATGTTTATTCACACAATGCAGAAACAATGTATGGACTTCACAACCATGGGTTATGGTGAAAGCCAATATGGTGATGCAGTTCTAAGCTTCCAAGTGGAACAAGCTCTCCACCTCACCCAACTCACAATCTAGAGGCGGATTTAAGATCACAAAACTGGAAGATCAGGACTTTAGAGCCTTCAAGAATTCCAGACCTGTTTGGCAATGTCACTTGGCAATATGCATACAAAACTCTTGTTGGAAAGCCTGGAAAAAGGGCTCTTTGTGCTTCTCCTCAACCCCAACCCCCCAAAGCAGCACTACAGGGTATTTATCCTCCAGTCTTCCCACACTACTCACTGTTATCCAGTCTGTCAACAGGTGTGCACCTAAATTCTCTTCATGCTACAGAGGTTCCATGGTAGCATGAGACAGACTGCATGCTCAGCCCTCATTCTGTCAGGGTTGGGGGGGCTCCCCATATTTTATGGGGAAGGGGGGGGAAGTCAGTATTTTTTCTGTATTCTGAGGAGGTTTCCCTCCTCTTTACTTATGGCTCCATTTTGGTGCCCTAATCATCAGCATGGGTCACCAATTTCAGTATTACACAGCATGATGCCTGAACAGAATCTCCAGGTTCAGGGGAAATATATATATATATGTGAATCCCAGAGGCTGGGAACAAACAACAGGAAAGGGTTGCTGCCTTCATGACTTACCTGTGTGAGCATACTAGAGTACGGATGGGCACGTACTGAACCACAAACGTAAACTCGTCACAAATTTAGCCCAGTTTGTGACCATCCCTATCCACGACCCTCCACATGGTATCGAGAGGTTCATGAAGCGGGGGGAGATTGAGAGGGATCAGTGAAATGGCTTGCATCTATTTCCCCACGTTTCAAAGCGTTCCCTTTAAATGGGTTTCGCAAGCAGGCACCATGCAGGAGTGGAGTCCAAGCGGTGAATTCACCAGTTCTGGGTAAATTCACTGCTTGGACTCCACTCCTGGGAGGCGCCTGCTGCCAAAATAGATATAAAAGGAACGTTCCCTTTAAATTGGTTTTGACAGTAGGCGCCACACAGGAGTGGAGTCCAGGCAGCAAATTCACTGCTTGGACTCCACTCCTACGCAGCACCCACTTGCAAAACCCTTTTAAAGGGAATGTTCCCTTTAAATGGGTTTGGAAGATCTCCCCCCGTCCTTCCATTCTGCTGGCATCGGGGACCAACTTCAAGCAGAAAGGAGGGAGGGAAGACCTTCCAGGAAGGGAGATCTTCCCCCCTTCCATTCTGCTGGCCTTGAGAAGCTGCCGTCAACAGAAAGGATGGGAGAAGATCCGTGAATAGGGTTCCCAAGTACCTACCTTCGATCCGGCGGGGGACACATGCTTTCCCATCGGAAGATTCTTGCTTGGAACACAGGCACTGCACTATTCCGTCACCCAGACGTGACGTAGGCACGTAGCTGGGCAACGCTCTGGTAATGGGACTGGAAACTCGATGGTAACATCAAGTTTCCAGCCCCATTGCTAGAGTGTTGCCTGGCTACGTGCCTATGTCAGGTCTGGGTGACGGAATACTGCAGCGCCTGTGTTTTCTCCTTAGGAATGGTCCCGCAAAGAACTATACATCTCCCGCCGAATTAAGGTAAGTACTTGGGAGCCCTGTCCATGAAGTTCACAAACCTGAACCAAGTTCACAAACCTGAACCAGTTCGCAAAGCGTGGGAGGTTTGTCCCAGTTTGTGAAACCTTACAAACCACAAACCTCCATTTTCCTAGTTCGTGCCCATCCCTATACTAGAGTACTTACTGATCACTATTAGAAGCAGAACGTTGGATTAGATGAACCTTCCGTCTCATCTTGAAAGGTAGTTTTTACATAGGCTGAAAACAAAACAGCCACTAGAGCTTCCCTAATCACTACAAATTTCATCCTCACACTTTTTCTTGACATAATATCTCTTAGTAGATGAGAAGGGCATGGTTTCCTATCCTGAAAAACAGAAAATGTTCTACATCTTACAACAGCACTACAGATAAGATTAGAATTTCAACAGCCGTTCCATATGCAAAAGAACCTCAAGAAAGCTCCTTCATTAGCATGTCACAGCCTGGGGAACTCCTACAAGATAATGACTCAGCCCTACCCCACCTTCCTGAGTAGATATAAATTACCTACCTACCTTTTTTCTTCTCACCTTGATACAGAAAGTACTCCACCTTTCTGTGTTATACCTCTGAGGATGCCAGTCACAGCTGCTGGCGAAACGTCAGATCCTACAATGCCAAGACCACAGCCATACAAGCCAGAAAATTGAAAAACAACTAATGAACTCTGGCCGTGAAAGCCATCAACAACATATAATATCAGTTCTTCCAAACATGCTATCCTACCACTTTAGCTTACATTATTTTTCAGCCTCCCTGAGCCTGCTTGCGGGGAGGGCAGGGTATAAATCGAATGAATAAAATAAATAAATTATTTAACTTAGATCAATTTTTCTATCAGCAAAATAAGAATCACTGGCTAACAGCAATTAGCACCAGCTTTAGCCCATTCTGGTAAACACACTGCACTCAGAAGTACAAATCCCACCATGCTTTTCAGCATTAAACCAGGTAAAATTTAAACCTCCACAACTACTACAGAAGAGAGCCTAAAGAAATCAAACACATCCTTGCACAGAGTAAAAGGAGCTGAAAGAAATCAGCCTGCACTCAACAGTTACTGTAGAAACCAAGCTCTTCACCATTTTCTCCAAGCAGATGACACAAAAGAGCTAGAAAACAGGAATTGATGGGAAGCAACTTATAAAGCTGCTTGTCACATCAGCTGCAGGAAACCCAGACATGAATTCATTAAAACTGCCCATGTAATGCTTCTGGAATTTGAGGCTCCATGGTCTGCAAGCACAAAAGAAACACTGCCTATGGAAACACTGCACTTTTTTAGGTATTTGGCATCTTTAAACACAAAGACTAAGCACAGGTCGTTGTGTGGTCCTTCTACAATTTCATCTTCAATTTTAAGTAAATGTATTAATATGATTTGTTTGTAAGAAGGCTCCAAGTCTACACTTGTTCCAGATTTACAAATGGCTGTTTCAGCAACTTAGCAACTATTTTACGTCTGTGTAATACAATAGTTTCTTCTAAAATCAAACCAATTTTCCTCTTTCACTTTAGGCTTTCCTGCTGTTAAATTAGTTTAGTCTATAAAAAAAGTTTTTTCTACAAAGTTTTTTGTGCACTGTGAGTTGGAATCATAGGTCCCCTTGAATGAGCAGTGGAAGGGGAGGTTTCACAGACTTTTCACTTAGTCTTCCAAAATCCATCCCATTGTATTCCTTAGGGTCACAACTAGGGGTGTGCATTCAGCTATAGCTGAACCGAAAAAATACCTGAAAAACACCTTGTCGGTATTTTTCGGGTATCACATAAGCCGAATACAGATCACAGTTCTGTATTCGGCCACCGGTATAGCTGAACCCAAAAAAGCCATAATTATCCGGCTTTTTGGGGGTTTATTTTGCTATACGAAAAAGGTCTCATTAAACCTAACACCTGGCTCAGCCATCAGTCAACTGTTGGGTTTAAATGCCTTTCTTTCCCTCCCTGATGTCAGAGAGGGAAAGAAAGGCATTGTAAACACGCCTGCTTCCCTTCCCGATCTTCTCCAGGCACCCCGTGGCTATTGCGAAGAAGCCCGGGGGAGGAGGCCATGTTTAAATGCCTTTCTTTCCCTCCCTGATGTCAGAGAGGGAAAGAAAGGCATTGTAAACACGCCTGCTTCCCTTCCCGATCTTCTCCAGGCACCCTGTGGCTGTGGAGCACCTGGAGAAGATTGGGAAGGGAAGCAGGCATGTTTGCCTGGCTGCCCTTGGTCTCCCCAGCTTGTGCGCCTTGGCAGACTGGCTGAGGAGACAGAGTGCAGCCAGGCAAACATGCACCCTTCCTTCCCTGGGCCTCTCCACTATTGTGAAGAAGCCCAGGGGAGGGGGCCATGTTTAAATGCCTTTCTTTCCCTCCCTGATCTCAGGGAGGGAAATAAAGGCATTTAAACATGCCTGCTTCACTTCCCGATCAGGTACCCACTGATACTCCTAAAGGACATTTCAGATGTTTAAGGTGCATGGTCTGTGCACAGAGTTGGGAAACACGTATTTTGGACTTCCCAGAAGTAAACTTCAAGACTGAAATTAATTTCTATTCCACCTGTTCAACAAAAAGGGTAATTTACCTCTTGATATGTTCTTGTGGGCTGAAATACGTGGGAGAGTCTACACGTTCAGTTAAGACACGTGTTTTAGAACATAGGTCACGCATTAAGCACAAATATTTAGAAGCGCCACTCATCCAGCATTTTACAGATCATGGCCATAGATATGATGAATTTAAGTTTGTAGTACTGGCAGTTTTGAAGTTAGATAGATATAACTGACAAGATATGCATAAATATCTATTACGGAAAGAAGCGTTTTGGATATATAGGCTGAACAAATGTTACCCCAATGATAGGAATGCATCTTTAGACCTATCGTGTTTTTTGTAGTACTTGGGATTTTTGTATAAAACAGTAGTATATATGTAAGTGTTTTTTGTATGTATACCTTTAAGAGTCTATTTAAACATATACAACAGAGGAGATGTGTCACACCTGCTAAGGCTACTAGTGATTGTTCAACCTGCCCGTGCAGAACTCATCGAGCAAAAATGACAACTATGATCTGGTGAGCATATATAATTGATGTTAAAATATGTTTTTGATATCTGATACTATTGTATGTAGGAAGTAGTTAATTGAAACAATGTTTTTTCCATAGAAAATCTTTGTAGAAGAGACTACTATTTAGACACCAATTGATGTTATATCAGGAACAAGACACGTTGTATGTATTACATTTTATTGACACATTTGTATATTTATAGGTACATTGCACACTGTATTTTTATACACGTTTTTCATTAATTTTGTAAGGTTCAGAGGAAGTCTCCACAAAACGATACGTCATTCCGGAGAACTTCGTTAACAACTATGAATTTAATTATTATGATCGTTTAAACTCACTTTTTGTATATTTTGATATGCTTTGAATATTGGATAATATATTGCATAGACATTTAGCGCATAATTTCAGTTTCCTTTGGGTCTGATTATTAGCTAGAGAAGGGAAGGCAGAGAGCCAGGCTTTCCCTTGTCATTTCACTCCCAGCTGACTGGCGGGAGGGAAATTGACAGGGAAATTTGTAGGGTCTACCAGAGGGAAAGGCGGCATTCTAACATGCCTCCTTTCCCTCCGGTGGTGTAAATCGAACCCGAATATATTCAGGAATACCGAATAAAGCCCCAGTCCGAATACCTTACCATTATTTTACTGGGGAAATTTGGCATTTACTGATATTTTTCGGGTCTGATTTACCCGAACCCGAAAAATACCGGCTTTTTTTTTTTTTGCACACCCCTAGTCACAACCCTTACAAGTAGCTTTCTGTGAGCAACACAGTGATGCAGAAAACAGGAGAATATGAAAAGGTCTATTCTATGACAATTCTACTATTCATTACAGGAACAATATATCTCCTTATAATGGAATGTTACATTACAAGGATTAATCCAAGATTCCATTTATACATATATACTACAGCAAAAAATAAACAATGGAAAAGGCTGTGCATTGGATTCCATACCTGAAGTCACAAACATGCACACTGGGAGAAGTTGGATAACTTTATGGTTCATAACATTTAGTAACTTATTGACCTAAACCATTAAAATGCAGAAATTGTGCTTTGTATTCTGAAGTAATATTTGTTGCCTTGCTATTATTACCTAGCTACCAGAAAGTAAAAATGTTTTCATGCTCATTAATTCATTTCCTAAATGGAATGAGCAAGAAGTCTGTTTCACTCTTACTCATCCTGTTCTAGCCTTTAATACTATCTCTAGCCAGCCCCAATGTTTTATGTAGGCAGTATTTACAGTGGCTTCTATAAGGAGATACACTTTTAAACATAATTACTTTGGGGAATAATTCATTATTTGAGTTTTTTCTTCAAAAGACTAGAACAGAATCTATGAAATACATAAGCTGCTGTGGTACTCAATGAAACACAAAAGCAGTCTTGTCTATAAGGCCAAATACATGACTTGTAAACAAGTTAAAGCCTAGTTAATCTATAACCTTTTAGTTCCACACTCTCCTGGACGGCCTGCATGTAGTTAGGCTGGTCCTACACTGGGCAGGGGGTTGGACTAGATGGTCTGTATGGCCCCTTCCAACTCTATGATTCTATGATTCTGTAGTCCAACAAGATCAACATAAAGCTTACATTCAAAATCACACAAAGCAAAGCACATAACTATAAAGGGGCCTGATTAACCATTAGAGAAGCATGCTGATGAAAGAGGGAAGAAGGTGGTTTTTTGACTACTGAAAAGGTTATGCTGGGATCAAAGGAACACATGCATTAAAGCCATATGGGACTGAGGCAACAATGAGGAAGGGAAAAGCTGGTAAGATACACCCCTATGAGAAGTCAATCCATGTCTTGGCTGGTGGAAGAAGAAGGCTTCACATCCTAAGAATCCTGTCCCTCCCTGAAAATTTGGACTCCCATCTCTTAGACCTGTCCTACAATTTGAGAACCACTGTCCCAAGGGCCCAAAAGTCCCTCAATATCAAGCAAGAATGCTGAAGGAGACCTGACATCCTTCTCTGCTAGATAGCCATACCAGCAGATGTGCTGCAAGTACAGCTGTGGGGAGGGGGGTCTCACCATATTACAAGAGCATTTCTTGTGCCTCCAAGATGGCATTAGCCCCTAGGTCCTATAAACTGGTGCATTCACAGTCAGCTTATATTGTGAGACTCTAGTCAGGGGTTTCAAACATAAGGCCTGGGGGCCGGAACCAGCCCATCCAGGTCTCTTATCCGGCCTGCACGCAAGGAAGAGGAGTGCAGTGGCAGCAAGAGCAGTGAAAAGCCCTGTGTCAGGTTGGCTGGCTGAAGGGTCCATCCCCCCTTCCTCTCTCTCTTGGTTTTGCCAGGCCATGCATGTGCAGTTGCTGCCCTCTCTCCTCCTCCTTAGGTGGGGTGGGTCGCTGCCTGCCCATCAGTGTGCGTTCATGCTGGGTCTCCCCCTTCACTTCAGCAGCAGAAGCCACCTCCTTTGCCACTGTCGCCATTAATATCTATTACTAATAACTAGCTCAGGAATCCCCAACCTTTTTGAGCCCATGGGCACTTTTGGAATTCTAACACAGGATGGTGGGCACACCACAAAATGGCTGCTGCAGAAGGCAGAACTTACCACAAAATGGCTGCCACAGGAGGGACAGCCATGCACACAGAGGAAGCCCAAGTGCAGAGAAGAAGAGAGGTAATTAAAAATGCACTGGGAAAGACAGATGAGAAAGAATAAACACTGTAACAATGTTATTTTAATCTGCATAGCCAATCAGATCTCCAGTGGCCAAGTCCTGCTGGGTAGGAACCCCACCCAATTTCTTAAAACCCTTGATGGGTGCCAAGAAAGGTACTGGCAGCATAATGGCACCTACAAGCACCATGCTGGGGACTCTGATCTAGCTATCTGAACTCAAAGAAATGTGATGTTGGAACCTAAACATTTGAAGCAGTACACGGCCTAATACAAATCTGGCACCCAATATCTAGTGCTGGCTTCCCAAAATTAAAGTCTAATATATTTATAATGCAAAATAAAATTTGATACATTTTGATGAACACTGATAGGATTCGACAACCTATATGGTCCGTGTCTCAGCTGTAGCCTCTGATCCCCCGTAGTCATACAAATTATGTTTACAATGTTCAAGTCAAGGAAGCTTACACACTATACTCTCCACTGTGTTGCTTGATTCCAAACAAGTTGCCAAAGAAATGAATCTAGAAGCAGGGGAGGATAAGGCTTAACTTTTTTTCAAGGACATTTCCCTTAATATTAAAGAAACTAACCAGGAAATGTATTATATCTTTTTTGCATTATACAGCAGTAGGAAAAACCTCATAACAAAACTATATTAATGCAGGATTAGATCAACACAGCAAATAAATTAGCAAGGGATGATCTTTTACCACCTGCTCCATTCACCTATTCCTCTTCTTCCTTTTCTTTCCCACTCAATACCTGCCGCCCATCTTTTCCAGGCACAGAGGAAAACAAGCTATTTATTTGTTTAGGGAATGCATATACAGCCTCTCCAGAGATCTGCTTGATGCAACACAACATCACTCTCAGAGCACCCTCCCTGCTGTCTCCTACAGATGATGTGCTATCTTTGGCTAGCTGCCTCTATTTCCTATTAAGGAAAGGCCGGAAAGCATGGGAAGACTAGGAAAGGACAGCCATCTCCGTCACTTTGCTTGAAGGATAGCATGAAGCAAATATATGAAGCTACTCTTGTATCAAATCAGACAACAGGTACAGTACTGTCTGCCTCTGCCAGTGGCTCACTGGAGTATCAAGCATGGAAAGATCTTTTTCAACACTTTCTACCTAAAGTCCTTCAACTAGAAATGCTAAGGACGTAACCTGGAACTTTCAGCATGTAAACTATATGCTCTTTTAGCTGTTGTAGATTTTCCGGGTTGTGTGGCCGTGGTCTTGACATTGTAGGACCTGACGCTTCGCCAGTAGCTGTGACTGGCATCCTCAGAGGTATTACACAGAAAGATGGAGTACCCTCTGTGTCAAGGTTGTGAAAGCCTTCGACAACATATATGCTCTTTTCATTGAACCACAGCCCCTCCTCAAGGAAGAACTCAATCCTGGTCAGATAACACACACAAGTGCTCAGCTAGCTGCTTACCATTTAAGGATTCTTTTGCCAATCTTTAAAAGGCTAACAGTCCTTAAAGGCAAAAAGGAGAGCAAAATTATAGGCACATTCTAAATTGGCAGCACACAGTCAAAGAACTGAAGCTAAACTTGTAGCCAACAGAAATAAATGAGACAAGAAGCTCAGATAATTTGCATCTCAGGTGCTTATCTGAGGGCAATTACTACATCCCCAGGTCACCACAAATTGGAAGTGACTTGATGGCATGCACACACCTTACCCCCCCAAAAAACCCCACAATTTGCAAGACTAGCCTAAACAATCTTTGTTCTACGGGAATGTTATTGGTCCCTATCATCATCATCATCATCATCATCATCATGGCCTCATACAAACAGAATGCCAACATTCTTTGCACTCAGGCTCAAGTCTGCCCTGTGAAAAAGTGCAAGAACTGGACCAAGAGTTGGATCCCACAAAGGATTTCCATAAATGAGGGGAGGGAGAGAACTTCCACCTGTTTCCACCTTCCACTGCAGACCTCCAATTCCCCCCTCACTTCAGTATGGTACACGGACAGACATACACATGTATGGGGACAATTACCTTGAGAGCACAAAATGTTTATGAAAGTCCCACCCAACTGGCCCCATCTGTCACACACACACACACACACTTTGCAACATGGGATTGTACCACTGAAGCAGCTCCTAGAGTGCTGGACATGCTCTAAAGGTTAGTTACACAATGCTACGACAAACCTCTGACAATGGTCCAGCATTTGAAGCACCCAGAGGTGTCAAACATACGGCCCACGAGCTGGATCAGGCCCATACAGGGCTCTTATCCAGCCCACCAGCAGCCTCCTTCCTCCTCCTCCTCCTCCCTGCTGGTGCTCTGCTCCACAGCCACTGAACTCCCAGCTCTTTTCCTTCCCAACCCCAGCTCCGCTGCTTCCTTTTATTTTTTTCCAGTCAGTCATACACCTCTCCCTCTTCCGCAGCACTGGCTCCCTTCCTGGCTCAACTTCTGACATGAAGCACAAGCAGCCAATTGGGCAAAAGCTAGGAGGGGAGGAGCCTGAGGGCGGGGAGGCAGGGGACAGCCCAACCGATCCCTGAGCAGAATGAGCTGCGGTGCTGGATGAAGAATGCCTGAGGCCGGCAGGGATCGCTCCAGCGGCAGCACCCCCTGGCTGCCTGGGACCTAGCTTGGCGACAGTGGTAGCATGCCCTCTTTGCAGGAGAGGTTTGGGGGTCAATCCGGTGGGGTGGGGTGGTCAGGCACTGGGCCTTGGGGGCTGCCGAGGGGCATTTGGCTGCTGCTGCCAGGCAGGGATTTCAGCGGCCTTGGGGGTCATTGCCTTCTCACCTCCCCACCCTTGCTTTTTGGTTGGGTCTCTCCACGCAGGATTTTGGCTGCCTTTATGCCCCCCCTCCCCCGAGGATGCTGGGGAGCGTTTGGCTGCTGCTACGGCCTGGGATTTGGGCGGCCTCCACGATAGCCTTGCCAGCCATCGCCTTCTTGCCTTTCATCACCCTTCAGCTGGCTCTCTCCAGATCGGCTTTTGGTGGCCTTCGTGCTCCCACCACCTCCATTTGCAGAGCTTCTGGAGAGCACTTGGCGGCGGCTGCCAGCCTCAGGTTTGGGTGGCCTCCACAGCAGCCTTGCTAGCCTTTTCACCTCTCCACCCCCCTTCAGTTGGCTCTCTCCAGTGGGCTTTTGGTGGCCATCGTTCTCCTGCCCCTACCCCACTCGCAGGCTTGTCCTGTCTGTTGCTTTGGGGACTGAGTCTGCTCCCCTGTGGTGGCCTGTAACGTCCGCTGCTGTGCCACTCCATCATGCCCACTGGAGAGGAGGCAGCGGCTGCGCATTTGCCTGGCCCTGGTGAAGCAGAGCTGAACTGTGCCACACCAAACACACTTCCCTCAATCAGCCCAGCTGGTCCTCTGCCAAGGGAGGGAGGGAAGAAGGCTGGCTGGATTGGCTGGCTGCTCCACAGACACCCCGGGGAGGCTTCTCCATGGATGCCCCAGGCTGGATCTTGTGCCCCCTCCCCAGGTGGGCCTGCTTCCCCAACTGAAGCCTGCCTTCCACTGGCTAGTTTATAGGTGCTCCGAATGGGGATGCCAACTCCATTGGGAACTTCCTGGAAATTTGGAGGGGGAGTCGAATGCAAGGGAGTCCGCTCTCCAAAGTAGCCATTTCTTCCAGCGTGATGCTCTGTATTCTTGGGGTTCAGAAGGCAACAGTGGATGGGCTTCTGGAGTCCTGGCTCCGCTGGTGGAACTCCTGAGGGCACCTGAGCCTTGGCCACTGTGTGACACAGTGTTGGACTGGATGGGCCATTAACTTGATCCAATACGGCTTCTCTTACGTTCTTACCTAGTGTGCTGCAGCAGTGAAAAAAGGGGGGGAAAGGTTGCTTACCTGTAACTGATGATCTTTGAGTGGTCATCTGTGCAGTACCCAGAGGCCATTTCCTGCCGGAACGTGGCAGAGCGGCGCTCCAGCAGTAAAGAGCCCAGGGTGCTCCCCTGGCGCCTCCCTGCCCTCCCCTCCCCTTCTCTAGCCAGCCCGCCGCTGCAGGCTTGCTGCAGAAGGGAGGGAAGGTGGGCAGATATGCAGAAGGGAGGGAAGGCGGGCTTTTGCGGAGAGGCTCAGGGGAAGGGGGGGATTTAAATGCCTGGCTTCCCTGCCTGATGTTCTCTAGGTGCCCCGCAGCCACAGGGCACCTGGAGAACATCGGACAGGGAACCCAGGCATTTCTGCCTCTGTGTCCATTCCAGGCTTGCAGAAAACTTTGTTGGTCTTATGGTGGCAGTCTGGATGAGGATGCAACCACGGGCTCCTCTCCCCACCACCGGGAGAAGCTGCCCTGGCAGGGGTTGTGCGATCTGCTCTGTGTATATGTGGGTCAGCCAAGGAACTAATCTCTGAGGAAGTGTGCACTCCAGCATTGAATAAAACTTTGTTGGTCTTAAAAGGTGGTACTGAAGTCTGGACTCCAATTTTGTATGCTTTTTCTATGAATTACATCTGGAAATGGTCTTTAGGAGAAAGTTGGGGAAGCAATCAATGGGTCCATTAATTACAGCAATTCAAAGCCCAAATAAATGCAAGATTTAGCCGTTTTACTGGATTCCAGTGTAGGAGATGGAAAGATGTTTACAAGAGACAAGGGCTTTTGATCTTGCAATGTTAATCTGCAGATAAAAATAAATTTAAAAGTGTAGACTCCTCTGGGAATATCCTGAGCTGGGATCAGTTCTCACATGCAGACCATGAATTACTGATGCAGAATATAATTTTTCTCTCCGCGTTTGGGTGCATTCCTTGATCATTTTTAGAGCCTGATAATAAATGGCTACAGGAAGGATTTTTTGTTCCTTCCCCCTCCCCACCAAGCAAAGCCTGACCACAAGGGATCTGGAGAAGGGTAAGTTTGCAGAAAGTCTCCATGCATCAATATGTAGATGTAGATGGTTTACTATACCTTTTGGCTGGTGCTGAAATATTCTGGAAAACATTTTAGAATCCTGAACCTTCTTCCCTGATCAATTTCTTGTACTTATGAAGAAACGTTTAAGGCTCTTTAGCTTGGGGAAACAACAATTGAGGGGTGACATGACAGAGGTTTACAAAATGATGCATGGGATAGAGAAGGCGCCGAAATTCTTTTTCCCCTTTCTCACAGTATAAGAACTTGTGGGTACTCCATGAAACTGAGGAGCAGTAGGTTTAGAAGAGATAAAAGGAAGTACTGCTTCACCCAAAGGAGTCATTAATACATGGAATTCGCTGCTGCAGGAAGTGGTGGTGGCTACAAGCACAGACAGCTTCGAGAGGGGACTGGATAAACATACGGAGCAGAGGTCCATGAGAGGCTATTAGTCACAAAGTACAGATGGAACACTATGTCTGGGGCAGTGATGTTCTGTATTCTTGATGCTTGGGAGGCAGTCTACCTCACAGGGTGGTTTTTGAAGATAAAATGGAGGAGAGTAAGATGCTGAAGATTTATGGGGCAGAAAGCAATGTAAGATGAGAAATTTAAATTTGGAAGGAGGAAGTGACCTCACAGGAAGGGCCAGGGAAGCATCAATTTCTAGGGTAGAAAGGTGATATATGTTGGTGTATTTAAATCTGAATTTTGAAAGAAGGAAATTACTTCAGTGGAAGAGGTGGATTTGGGGGAGTGCCCTGGAATGTCTGTCTCTGTCTCTCTCTCTCTCTGAGTTGGGAAATACCTGGAGATTTTTGGGGTGGATCCTGAGCGGTGGGTGTTGCCTTCTGACACACTTCCGGTGATGTCAGGGGGTGTGGCATATGCAAATAAATTATGCTAATGAGCTCCTGCACCTCTTTTTCCACGAAATGACCCCTGGCAGTACCACACATGGGTTGGGCACCTGTGCACGACCTCAATCGGAGAATGTTCCAGAGCTTGCCTCAGAAGTCTTTTCTGGCAGGCTCTCTTCCCGCCCTGGGGAGCAGACACACTCCGCGCATGCCTGGAGTGGAGAGAGCCGCCTCCCACTCCGTTCCTTCGACTGCTACCGACAAGTCCCATCAACCAAGGTAAGTGATCAGAAGATGCCAGCAGTGGGGAAGGCTGGGTGGGATTGTGGTACTGCACAGATGACCACTTGAAGATCATCAGTTACAGGTAAGCAACCTGTTTACCTTCTGCGTGGTATCTGTGCAGTCCCACACATGGGTGATTAACAAGCTAAACCAGATGGAGGAGTTATGAGATAAGAATATCATTTGCAACAGGTCCTACCTGTTGAAGCAGAAGACTCATGCGAAGAGAGATCTCAGCACCAGTTGGCCAAAAGCAGCATCCTGTCGAGCTCGAACGTTTAGCACATAGTGGGACACGAAGGTCAAGCTGGAGGACCACATGGCAGCAGCACAGATGTCTTCTAGAAGGACACCAGCCAGGAAGGCAGTTGAAGTCGATACCACTCTTGTGGAGTGGGCAGTAATACAGGTAGGCATGTGCAAGCTCATAGCAGAGGGCTATGGTGGAGGTCACCCATTTCAACAATCTCTGTGATGAAATCGCATCACCCCTACATGGGGGTGCATATGCCACAAAAAGCCGTTGAGACTTTCGAAAGGGCTGCGTGCAAGAGAGATAAAAAGAGAGAGCTCTGCTGACATCTAAGGAGTGCAAGGCCCTTTGAGGAGTATCAGCAAGGTTTGGAAAGAAAGTAGGTAGGACAGAAGATTGCGACAGATGAAAGGCAGAGACTACCTTAGGAAGGAAGGTTGGGTCTGGTCTAATACAACTTTATCTTTGTGGAAAATAGTATATGGAGGATCTGCCCTGAAGGCAGCAAGTTCTACTACCTGCCAAGCCATAGTAATAGCAATTAAAGACTGTCTTCCAGGACAGGAGCCAAAGGTCTGTTGAAGCCATTGGTTCGAACGGTTTAGCCATCAACTGGGTAAGGACCAAAGATAGGCTCCAGGACGACACCAGCGGTTTTCGAGGGGGACAGAGGTGAAAGAGGCCCCACAGAAAGGACTTCATGATGTGGTGGGAGAACACCGTGACCCCTTGTATAAGGGAGTGATACGCCGAGACTGCAGCCAGGTGCACTTTCAGCGAAGAGCATGCAAGACCAGAGTCCTTCAAGGATACTACATAAGAGAGAATATCAGCCAAAGATGCGTGGTAAGGATCAAAAGAGCATTGCTTCACATAAATTACAAATCTGGTCCACTTCCGTCGATAAGTGTTGCGAGTGGATGGCTTTCAAGCATTAAGCAGCACCTTGGAGACAGCAGGAGGAAAATCTACTGTAGGATCCTCCAAGCTGTGAGCTTGAGAAAAGCCGGGTCGTGGTGGAGGACCCTGCCCCGATCCCAAGAGAGGAGATCTGGAGCATGAGGAAGATGGAGGAACTGGCCCCTGGAGAGATGCAGAAGGTGATGGAACCACTGCTGACGAGGCCACCAGGGAGTGATCAGGATGGAGGAGGTTGCATCTACCACAATCTTCTGGAGCACCCTTGAAATCAGAGGGAATGGAGGAAAGAAGTAAAACAGGGTTCCGGTCCATCTGTGAAGGAATGCATCCCTGAGAGATCTGTGCGATGGTCGACCTCGAGTGAAAAATAGAGGACATCGAGCATTCTCCTGAGTTGCAAACCCGTCTATCGTTGGGCAACCAAACTTGTGGAAGACAGGATGAAGATATCGAGGATGGAGAGACCATTTGCTCTCCTGTAGAGGAGCACGACTGAGGACATTGGAATCGACATTCTGAATACCTGGTATGTGTATGGCAGATACAGAGATGAAGTGTCGAAGGCAACAGTTCCAAAGGTTGATGGATGAGGATGAGCTGACAGAGCCTGCAGAAATCACAGCTGGCCCCTCTGAAGCAGCAGAGAAGGATAGCTGGCAAGTGCTTGTAACAGCAGTCTTCACACCTGGCCCAGATAAGAAGGAAGAACTGCAAGCTGAAAGTCCTCCTGACTTACCCCCACGTGTGACTCGTTTAAGGGAGCGACTGTGCAAAACTTAGCAATCAGGCAAAGAGAGACCAGGCTACAAGGGAGATGCTCAGCCATCCCAGAGTTATAACAGGAGCCTGGCCGATCGTGCAGCTGGCTAATTGGTAAGCATATAACTCCACACTCTGGGCAGTACTCTTTGTGGAAGCAACAAGTCAGCTTCGTGCTGCTAGCATCCACTCCAGCTCAGCTCTTTCACCTAGACCTTCAGACCCCCTGGCTTTGGACTTGACTCTGTGTTCCTGGCTCCTGACCCCGGCTTGGCTTTGGACTACGTTTCTGGTTAGTGATTTGGACTTGGCTCTGTGTTTCTGGCTCCTGACCCCGGCTTGGCTTTTTGGACTTTGCACTGTCTTCTTGGCTCCTGACCTTGGCCTGTTCTGGACTTCCTTTGACTGGCACCCCAGCCCGTGACAGATGGCTGCACGGCAGAGTCAAAGAGAGGCAGTACCACCTTGTTTATGTAAAAGGGTGTGGTAATGTTGTCTGAGGCTACTTGAACAACCTTGCCAGTCAGCACCGGGAGGAAGGAGATTAGGGCCCGATGAACTGCTCAAAGTTCTCGAGCATTGATATGGAGAGTTCTCTCTCAAGGAATCCAAGTCCCACTTGCAGACAGAGACCTGCATTGGGCTCCCCAACCCCAAAGGGAGGCATCTGTCAATAGGGAGATCTCTGGAAGCGGATGTTGAAAGGGCATGCTGGATAGGAAATGCTGTGGGAGCAACCACCAAGACAGAGTGTGAAGGACTCATAGAGGGATGGAGAGAACTGTGTGCCATGGAAGTCGATGGGGATCAAAATTTTGAAGGAGCCGGAGTTGAAGAGGGCACATGTGGGAAGAAGCCTCACATGTGGGACTACACAAATTGTGAAGGCAAAGTGCCTGAGCAGTCTCATGATCCATCGAGCAGACTGTTGGGGGTGACGAGTGAAGGTGGACACCAGAGACATTATGTCCCTGGCTCTGGACTCCAGGAGGAAGGCTATCTCGCAAATGGTATCAAGACGAGCTCCCAGGCATTGTAGAACCTGAACAGGTTGAAGAGCAGACTTTGCCCAATTCACACAAAGTCCCAAGTCGTGCAGTAGAGTCAGGGTAGAGAGGACATTCTGTTCGAGCTGGGATTTTGTTGAGGGTACCAGAAGCCAGTCATCAATGTAAGGATAAAGGACAGTCCCTTGACGATGGAGTTCCACGGCCACCACCGCCATCAGCTTTGTGAAAACACAAGGAGCCATGCAAAGACTGAACGGAAGGACTTTGTACTGGTAATGAGTGGCTCCGATGGCAAAACGGAGAAAACATTGAATGGTAACATGAAAATAGGCATCTTAAAGGTCTATCAATGCTAGCCACCCTGTTTTTGGAAGGAGGGAAAGAATCGATTGGAGAGTGACCATACGAAATTTTTGGCAGTGAACAAATCGATTGAGCTCTCGAAGGTCCATAATAGCCCGGACACCCCCATCCCTCTTGGGGATCGTGAAGTACTTGGAGTAGAAGCCTAGAGTTCGTTGCGCCTCCAGCACGACTTCAATGGCCCCCTTGTCAAGTAGCGTAGCTACTTCGAGACAGAGAGATGGAGTCAGCGGTGTGATGACGAAGTGATGGAAGGTCGGGGGCGAAATGAACTCTATGGCATACCTGAACCATACGATGGTTAGGACCCAAGAATCGGTGGTAATATTTTCCCAAGTTGGAAGGAAGGGGAAGAGTCAGGGCCTTACAGGAGGGGTGAAAGAACGTGGTAGTGTCAGGCAATGGAAACGGTCAACCGACTGCTTTGGCTGTTGAGGTTTCTTAGATGCTTGGACTTTTGGGAGAGCTGTCGAGAATTGTAAGATCTACGCCACCATTGGGAAGTGACAGCCGGGGAAGGCTGGTGTTTATTGTAGTAAGGCTTCCATTGCCGGTATCGAGGATGTTGGGGAGTCGAGGTGGAAACCCCTAGCTTTCTTCCGACTATCATCTACAGCTTTCAAGGTTTCATCAGTAGTGACATGGAAAAGGCCCTCACCATCGAAATGTAAATCTTAAATTTCACATCTGGCTGGAGAGATGTGTTTCTAAGCCATGCATGTCGGCGGAGGGCAATAGACGAGGCTAGAACCTTGGAGGAACAAGTGACAGCGTGTCTAATGGAGTTGATCTGTTGTTTAGAGATAGTACATATCTCGGATAGCGCAACTGAAGTGTGGTCTTGCACTCCTCTGACACAGCATCAAGGACTGGGCGAACAGCAGTTGAAGGCATAAGCCAAGAGGTAGGATAGGTATCGATTTGAATGTTCATGGCAGCCACTGAATAGGTCTTCTTAGCTATAGAGTCGGTTTTACGACCCTCCTAGTCCGGAGGGATGAATTGTCTAGGCTACTTCAATTCCGAGGAGGAATGAATTATCATCAAGTTCGGGGAAGGATGATTAAAAAGAAACTTCCCTGAGGACTCCTGGATCTTATAGATGGCATCATATCTCTTTGATAGCAGAAGCACCTGGACTCCTTCAGAGGACTCACAGGACTCCTTCAGAGCCGAAAGGTGAACTGGGAGTAGTGGTAAGATCGTTGACGGTGGCAAGTCAGCCTGAACTAACTTGTGAACTACATCTGTAACTGCCGGTGTATCTGTGGTGCCCTGTACTTGAAGGGCAGTGGCCATCCTAGTTATGAGTTCCAAGTAAGCCTTTGGACCCTCGGAAGGTGAGAGGGAACCCGCGCAAGGACCATCATCCTCAATCAAGATGACATCAGGGTCCAGGTCACCCAAGATATAACGATCAGAGACCAAATCCGGAGATGGCAACCGAATATGCTGAGATGTGTTTACAGGTGGTTTGGCATCAATAGGAGAACGGTACCAAGGTTCTGATGGAGAACGCTTCGGGGCGCCTGCCGAAGTCGATGCATCAGGGTGTTGATCGAGCACCAAGGAGTGCGTTGAGGCATCTGAAAACAAGCATCTACTATGAGACACAGTCGGGTGAACGGAGATCAGCGTCCTGTGATGCTCTGTAGGGGTCATGACAAGGTGTCGGAGACCTCGAGTAGGAGAGATGATCATAGGACCTGCGATGTCTAAGGTCCGGGGACCAAGAGCTGTAATCAGATCCCAATGGCGATCTGGACGGCGATCTATGGTAGTCGAACATCCTGCGATCATAGCGTGATTGAGGTGAGCGAGATCGACTTTTCATAAAGTGCTCCCTGTCATCCAAAGGGTGGATAGGCAGGTGGGAGTCACAAGACGCAGAACGGCATCTAGAAGCTTTGGATGAGTCATGACGAGAGCCAGAGGACTTCATCATCGGTGACTTTACATGCTGAGATGGTGTAAGCTGGTCTGCTGGGGATGACAAGGTCAGTGTCGAAACCCGAGGATGGGGTTTCGATTTTTGAGGTGCAGTCAGAATCAAGGCAACTATCGGTGTCGACATCGATAAATCCGAAATCACTACTGGATCAAGCTTCAGAACGGCGACTGATGTTGACGGTTTCAACTTCTGCGCTGAGGAGTCTTTATCAACGTGTTTCTTAGATTTATGCTTTTTCAAGAATTTCTCAGTATCGCCTTGGGAGGAGGACTTCTGCAGCACGGAAGAGGACTGTGAGGCCACTGAGGACATTGCCAGACGAAGTGCAGCTTCCAAAAGTACAGTTCTTAAGTGAGTTGTTCTATTACAACAGGCCTGTTTAGTGAATTTAGCACAATGGGAGCAGGAATCTACGCGATGAAGCTCCCCCAAACAAATTAAATAAAGGTCATAACCGTCATTAGAAGGGAGTTTTGTGGGGCATTGGCGACACACCTTTAAAAAATAGTGTGTGGCCCATACAAACACCTTCCCTGGGGGGCGGGGCGGAAAAGTTGACAGAAAAGATAATTTTCTCTCTCTCTTTTTTTTTAAGAAAGACAAATAGAAAGGGGGGAAACGAAGGAAAAAACTCAGCTGAGGCAACTGGAAGAGCGATCGCTGGAGAGGTGTGAACGCAAGGGCAGTCGAAAAAGAACTGAGTGGGAGGCGGCTCTCTCCTCCACTCCAGGCATGCGCAGAGTGTGTCTCCTCCCCAGGGCGGGAAAAAAGCCTGCCAGAAAAGACTTCTGAGGCAAGCTCTGGAACATTCTGCGATCGAGGTCGTGCGCAGGCACCCAACCCATGTGTGGGACTGCACAGAGACCACGAAGAAGATCTCTTAAATTAGGGATGATTAGGAAAGGGACTGAGAATGAAACAGCTGATATTGTATGCCCCTGTATAGATCTATGGGGTGGCCTCATTTGGAATAATGTGTAGACTCAGAGGAACTGATTGACCACTGTGTGAGACAGAATTCTAGACTAAATGGACCACTGGTCTGATCCTGCAGGGCTCTGCTTATGCTCTTATGTTTAAAGCATACTTGTATTTTGAGTAAAAAAATAATTTTGCTAATTGGGTTTGACTGTGTCCAGCCTGACAAAGTGATATTTATGTCAGATCTGGCCCTCATAAGAAATGAGTTCGACACCCCTGGAATAGCAAACGTGAATGGTTTCACTAAAAAAACTGGAACAGTTCAAATACTCATATACTGCATTGTTTCTGCTGCAGACAGCAACCGGATTTGGAAGGAAAGTAGATTACAAGGGTTTGATATGCATGGTCCAGCCACTGTCTTTCCCTCCCAACTGGTTTATAGGCTAAAGAGCTAAATAGGGGCCACAGCGTGGAGATCCATTTTATTTATTTCAAGAGATGCGTTTTATTTAGTTCTGTACATACAGGGGCATCTGTACAAAATCCAACACTGTCATAATATGTAATACTCTACTGAAAATGAAGTATACCATATGTACAAAAACAAGGGTTACAAACCTAATCTACACAGTTAGGAATTCAAAGTTATCCAATACAAAGGGTGTTAACAAAACCATCTGTTAGGAGGTATTCAGTGTAAAGATACTACTGACATCACTAAGAGGTCTTCAGCCAGTAACAACTCTCATTTCCCAGTTAGCTTCTCTTAATTTTTCTTTCACACAGGTTTATCATCTCAGGTTGGTAGCTGTAACAATAATTGACTTCAGGTTTTGAACATGCAATTTCTCCCTCCAGGAATGTGTGGAAATCAGCAAAGTGAAAAAGAATAGGTTGACAAATTTTACTACCAAACCAGGAAGAAACATATAAATACTTATTGATCATATATAACTATCCCAATATTAGGAAATTGACAATACGCATTTAACAAGCAAAACTGAACAAATGTCTTTAAGAAATACAAAGTTAACTTTCAAACACAGAATGAAACATTTTTCAGTGGCAGCATGGCAGAGTAAGACACAGAAAATACATATTAAAGGCTACCTTACTGGTGCATGCATCAAGACTGGCTGACAACCCATTATTTGAGACTACTTCTCATTTGGCTTCCAAAGGAGAAGTGGTGTGAAAGGCAGTCCGCTAGAGTAAAATACATTATGTATTTTTAAGAGACAAAATTAGATCTCGTCTTCACTTAGAATATTTGAAAGCAATCATCTTCAGGAACTTAAGGCAAAAGTCCATATAGTATTTGAGCACCAAGAACCTTTATGAACACAGAAACCATCTCTATGAAGGTTAGAGTTTTAACAACAATAACTTGCTTCATATTAATTAGGTATCTTGACTTTGTCCAAATACTGTGATACTGATCAATTGTAAAATATAGTTCTGTGCCTTCCTAATAATACTTTTCAGGGCCCTGCACAAGTCAATAAATAGTCTGAACTAATGACAAAGATGAAAAGTTTTGCACATGCACACAAATCCCTTCCTAAAGTGAGGACGACAGGACAGTAAAAGCACAAAGCACTATTTTGTCCAATACTCTAGCAGGATGCAAACAAAAATTGAGTGAATTTCAAGGTACCCTAGTCGACAGAAATCGGAACATTGGTTCTTACTGTGAAGATCCAATCTCCTTGGAAGTGACTAGGAGTTTCCCCATCTCCCCTTTAGTCTGGAAACATCCGTAGGTCCTCTGGCCCATGACATGATCTGAAAAACTTAAACAGAGCAACACAATCCAACGCAGACTAACAACTGGGTCGATCACCCGATCAGGGAACTTCCCCCTTTTTTCTATAACATCACTGTCCTTCTGCATCTCTATGTTTAATTTACCTTTTTTTTCCACGGGTGGGCCTGGGTCTCCTAGTCACTTCTAAGGAGAATGCAGCTTCGTGATAAGTACCAATGTGTCATTCTCCCTTGGAAGAACTAGGAGACTCAGATGAGTGGGGATGTAACAAAACATACTGTCCCCTGGGTGGGTAAACGGCCTCAACACCCTTAATTCTTTTGCACTATCTGCTGCAGGACTCCGTGGCCAAAGTCTGTATCCGAAGATGTCCACTTGACTACTTCATAGGGCGAGACGGTATAAACCTGGGCCTTACAGATCTCCCCCATGGAAGATCTCCCCCAGGGCTGTGGAAGTGGCTGTCCTCTTAATGGATTGGGCTGAAATATCCTCGAGGGTAGGGATCTTGGCTGCCTGGTAAGTTAACAGGATGCATAGCTTCAGCCACCTACGCAACATAGCCCTGGTTACCCTCTTACCCTTATTGGAGTGACCAATGCCACAAGAGCAAATCAGACCTACGCCACTGTTTACTTCTAAAAATATATACGCAAAGAGCCCTACGGATACAGAGAGTAGCCATTCCTACTCTTTTTAGTGTGATGGATTAGGACAAAGGTAGGGAGGCAGATCTCAGATCTGTGGAACATGCACGTTAATCTTGTTCAAGAAGGTTGGATCTAATTACAAAACTACCATCTCCCGATAGAACACACAAAAGGGTTAGCTCTAACACAGAATGTATTCACAGATGACCAGCCTTTACTGTCTTCAATAAACCTGCTATTTCTGAAGGAACGTTGTTGAGACTGATTGCTGTGGGGCACTGACAATAGATTATATACAGTATAATACTATAGCTCAAGTAAAACTACCATTTAAAAAAAACAAACCCTCCATTCGCATGGGAGGAAAAAGGTAGCGGGGGGGGGGTTGCCAAGGAAAATGGAAACCTGTGTGCAGGACCTGCTCAGTTCTGTTTCCCCACCAGGTGTCAGACGATCCATCCTCGGCCCACATAACGGCACCAACCACTTGTAGGGGAGAAGCTAGTCTAGTCTAGCAAGAACTAAAGCCAAAACTAAAGGCCAAGGTTGTAGGCCCCTGTTCAGAATGCTGTGGCACAACAGCATCATACAATATGGCAAAGTTTACTGATGGAAAAGGGACAAGGCACATCACCAGCAGCAGGGGTCATTTCGTAGAAAAAGAGGTGCAGCTGCAGGGCACCTGGAGAAGATCGGGCAGGGAACCCAGGCATCTTTAAAATGCCTTTCTTTCCCTTCCCTAGATAGGTTAGGGTTTAAATCCCCCCTCCACTTCCCCGAGTTTCTCCACAATAGTGGAGAAGCTCAGGGGGAAAAGGAGGCGTGTCTGCCTGCCTGCCCTTACCTTCCTCAGGCAACCCAATACTTGTTACTCCCAGAACACTGTTCTGGCTCGTTCCCCCTCAAAATGACCCCTGACCACCAGAATGCATTCATTCTGGCTACAAATTCTGTTTACAGCTGCCTAAGGATACAATTAAATGCATGGAGGTTTCTGCAAAACCAAGGTGGGCTACAACTGCCAGCATAACTTCTTGCGTTAGTCGGCAATCCACAACTATTCATATGTTTACAAAACTGCTTACTGTCATGGCACTATTTTTTGTGTTAAAACTATTGGCATAATTTCATTTCTGGTTTTGTAAGAAATCAATATTTCAGAATTTGATTTTAAAAAACATTATTCCGCTTTTCCCCCTCACTGTAAAAAACTAAGCATGGGAAATAATTTTCAGGTAGCATAAAACAAAACAAAAAAAGAAAAAGAAAAGTAGAAAGTCCTATACGCTCCAGCTAAATCCAACAGCAACAGCCCCCAAGCACATAGCAGAAGCAAACATTAGAACTGAAGAGACTTTCCAAAAACCTGTCAGGGAGAGAGAGGAATAATATCTATCCATTGCCAAAATTGTGATTTTTACAATTTATCCTTCAGGCAGGCCATGGGAGGGGGGGAAAGGAGAGAATGGATTAATTAATTATCATATGGGATTGTATGTAGAATAGACAGGAGATCCTAAGATTATCTGGCAGCTGCAAGTTCTAGCTCTTAGCATTATGCTAGTGGTGAGCGAGACTTGTTTTTAGGAGCTGAGAGAGTTATGAAAGAAATGTGACTGACCCAAGGTCACCCAGCTGGCTTAATCTGGAGGAGTGGGGAATCAAATCCAGTTCTCCGGATTAGAGTCCGCCACTCTTAACCATTACACCAAACTGGCTCTCAAAAGGAGAGAAGGCAGGCACCACTATAAAGAACGAAGATGAGACATTAAAGGTGCACAGGATTAAATTTGGGCAGATACTTTTCATTAGGGCATTCAAAACATGTTGGTCCCTAATAAACTCATACCTGCACACTTTCAGGTCTCTCTACAATTTGTGCAGGAAGAACACAGATGCAAGTGTACAAAAGTCACAGTCAGTAAGAATATGCACTTGCGAACTACATGCAATAGATATAAACTACTAAGCACTTCCCATGAAATAAGCACATTTCAAAAACTGGCAGGCTCATTTTTACTATTTAGCTGGTGCATAGTAACAGTTATTTCCTGTGCTGTTCTACTTCTTAGAATTTTTTTCCATCCTGCTTATAGTGGTGAAGGAAAACCAGTGTGGCTCTACACTGGTCCTGGGTTACACTAAATGGGCATACAGTGTTTTAAACTGAGAACTGCAGAGAATATAAGGTATCTTAACTTCTGTAGTTGAGCGATGTCCACAAGCAAGGCACTACAACCAGCAGTTTCTTTTCTAAGCTTGACAAAGGTTTAACATAACTGCAGCCAAAAGTGTGAGGAAAGTGTTTTTCTTTTTATTCTGTGACACTTTCCCAATCAATATTGCCCCCTTCTCCCACCACCATCACTTGCCCCAGGACAACAAACTGGCAGCTCCTCATGTTGTACAAGGTAGTCGGGAGCTCACAGCACTTCCACATGATGGGCTGGATCAACAAAACGTTTCTTCAGACTGCAGAGCTTCACTTTCTCATTTCCCCATAGTACTGCAAGCCTAAAATACCCCCTTCAAGAACATTTAAAATGAAGTCAGTATCAGACTCCTCCTAGATGGTCTATTTTTCATCAAATGGCATGTATTTCATACTATTGATATGCTAAATTCAAATCTTAAATTCAAACAACTTTTTAAAAAACTCTTGTAGTCTAGTACCAAGATTTCATATTAACTCATTGGTTTTATTGGCATGTGTATCGACTTATTTCCCCCCCCCCGAACAGTTCTGACACAAATTATTTACAAACAATTTCTAAATTTATAGCTAACTAACATTTCTAAATATTCCATTCTACCAAATGCAAGGAAAAAACTAGTTGAAAGAGAGAGATAGCTGTTCACATTTGGGAACATTTAAAAAGAAAACACAAAGATAAGGCAACAAACAGAAACTTTCAGAGAAAAGGCATCAAAGGTAGGAGGCAATGACTGAGGAATTTATCCTACTTATAATTATTATTCCAGAAATGCAAGATCATTTTTAATGCTTACTTAAAAGTGCACAAGATTTTGGAGACATCAACATTCAACTTCATTTCCCTGGTTCTACTAAAATCTATCTTGCAACAGAAAATGTATTCCATCTAAATACTAACTTTACAACAGCCATAGCCCTTTAATACTTTTAATATCATTTATTAAGCATACAATGGCCATCCTTCTTGGCAAGCACATCACAAGCCCATTCCATATAACACTGCAATCTAGTGTACACCACTGTAAATAAGTATTTAAATTATTTCCATCCCACTATATATATTTTTTTTAACCAGAACTATTTATTTGTTTTCAATCACAAAGAGTAACAACAAACAGTGACAGTTACAGTAATCCACATATCCTACCTAAACTTTCAAATATACCTGTAAATAAAGGTTTCACAGAACAAGGCCATAAAGGTCGTAGTTACCTTAACCCAATAATAACAATTTATACTTTGCGTTATAAATAGTTTTCCAATCAAAATAGTCAAAAGTGAGTTTTTCAATAATGGGATACCATTTCCCAACAGGACTAAGTATTTCACATTCATTTTGGTCCGTGGTGTTATAAATAGAAATGGTATCATACAAAAAACATCTCCAAACTTTATAAAGCCACACATTTACAGATGGAGGATCTTTATCCTTCCATTTAATCACTATAGTGTTCTTCACAGCTGCTAACAAGATATTTATTAATTGTTTTTTATCATCTGAAAAACTACCTTCCGGCCATAGGTGTAGCAACATAAGCTTCGGGTCCAGAGGAATGTCGCAACCTGTGAGAGTAAGTATTTTAGATTTCACGTCCATCCAAAATTTAAGAATGTGCCTGCATGACCACCATGTGTGATAAAATGTAGCTCTCTCACTACAAAGTTTCCAACACGCTGGTGAAATAGTGCTTGATATATGGGAGAGTCTGACCGGCGTTAAGTACCAGCGCGAGAGTACTTTATAGGTAGTCTCCAAAATTTCAGAGGATTTTGACATACTGTGTTGTGCTCTCCAAATCAGAGACCATTGATCGTCCGAAAGTGAGGTATTAAGATCTGAATGCCATGCCTCTTGATATTTCATTGGCTTACTAGAAAGCTTACCTAATAAGATCTGGTAGATTTTCGAGATCAGACCTCGTTTTTTAGATGGAGCGCACATCAATGTTTCAAAAGCTGTTATTGGGGATTTTACTGCTTAAATAAGCTCTGTATTTTCAATTAGGTGACGCAATTGCAGGTATTCAAACCATTGACCTTATGTTTTTTCTCAATTTCCGCTTTTGTCATCAATGTGTTCTTTGTTACCACATCTACAATTCGAGTGATGTTTGCCTGTCTCCAAGAATGGAAAGAGGAGGGCATACAAGAACACCCGGGTAGGACGTTTCAAGAACTTTTATGGTTACCTCATAAGGCTAGATCAGTCAAAACCTTGTCCAACCCTTATCTTTCACATACCTTGAAGACGTGGCATCAGTCTCGGCATTTATTAACTGCCAAACACTCTCAACTTTACACCTTCACAGGTCGGGACCCTTCCCTACCTGTCCATCCCACTATATATAAACATATTTTTAAAATATTTATATCCAACATTCTCAATTGAGACCTCATCAGGCAACTTATAACAATAAACCAATGCAAGGATAAAGGCAGCAATATAAAATTAACCACTAACACTCAATATAAAAACCTAGTTTCCAAAAACTAGCATAAAAGTCGCAGTACAGCCACAAAGCAATAAATAAATAAAGCCACTCCTCAACCGTCTACAAACAGCTGGAAAAATATAACTGCTTTCACCTACTGCTTAAAGTTCAGAAATGGCAAAAAGCACCCAACTTGCAGGAAGGCTGTTCCAAAGATGAGGTGCTACAACAGAGAAAACTGTGTTTCTTAAATCTGTTGTGCATTAATATTGTTTTGCCTTCAGAATTCTGAGCAACTACTGTACAGAAGAAAAATGAAGTAGCTCTGATTCTATGCCATAGCCAGACTTGCAGGCTTCCTGCTCCTGTCCAAGTGTGCCACAAAAGATACAAATTAAAGCAAGCCTTCAAATTAAACCAAAATTATACAGAACAACCTTGTAAAGTGTAACACCATAAACTGCAAGCCCATCAACCCAACCATTACAATGCAGCCAATGCATACTTCTGAATTTCTCAACACTTGCACATCTAACAGTACCCCATTCATTTCTATATAATGAAAGAAATAATTATTATACTATAGTCTGAAAATCCATAAGAAAAACATTCCAGGTGTATTTAGTTGGCTACTGTAAACTATGATTGCAATATGCTTATAAGCAGATCTTCCCCACTTTCCCTTTCTTCTAACACCACCACCACAAAAGTTGATGCTGGGGATCAGGTGAACCTTGTGGGCATAATATCATACAGCAGGGGAGCTACAATCAGGAGGAAGAATTGAGCAAGACTGCTCCACTCACTCTTGTGGGAATGCAAACCTTGTTCCACCAAGCTTCTTACAGTGGCAGAGAGGGGGTGGGTGGGCATCTAGTCATTTTAAAATGAATGTAAGAGGCTATTTAACTATGTTTTCTACACTACTCAGAGAGACTGAAGATAACTACTCAATTGCTCATAACCAGGGGTACAATAACTCTATTAGTATTTTAACAGGCAGCACAACTCACAATTTTAAAATGCTCTTGGACAGCACAAAGAACTGAAAGGAAACAGTTTTAATGTGGTTCTTTAGTGACTGAATGAATCACTAGACCAGTTTAAGACTATTTACTTCAGTCATCAGACTACACAACTAAAACTATAACATAATGAGATAAGCTGCAACACTGAACTGTAACCCAGAATGTCAGTGCAAATTTTATATAATTTATGTAAATAAAATACATGCTAATTACAGATTTCTTTCCAAGTGCATACTATACTGCTACAAAAAATTAATTTTATACTATTTTAAAACAGTCTGTAGGATAGGAAATAAAAAACTGCATAAAAAGGAGTTGCTTCTTAGTATGATGAGACTAGAACTACAAGTGTCTTCTGGAAACTCTCAAAACACCAAGCTATTAAGCTTCATTTTCACAGTTTAAAAGCTGTAGTATTTATGTTACACTACAAAGGATCTATGTACATATCTATACATTTACATTTGATTTTTTAAAATTAAATCTTCTTTAGACAACTATGCCTCTCTTCTTCATGTTACCTCCCACTAGAATAAGGATTTGATTCTACAATCTGAAGTGTGAATTACACTTACAAATTGAAAATGAAAACTGATTTTGATATAAAAGCCAATAATAATAAGGTTATATATACAATCTTCTGCAAGGTATTAAGGCCATTAAAAGTTGTTGAGTCCAAATGAAACCTGGGCAAACAACTCACATTTAAATAGGACTTTTTACAAGTCTAAGTAAACACTACTGATGAAACCCTGGCAAAGATCCTGACTGACTTCAGTAGGGTGGAATTTCACACCAGGTCCCTAGGTAAGCAGATCTCAAGCTTACCTAAGCACTCATTCTGGAATTATACAAAGAAGATTATGATCACTCATTATTTACAACATTCTAGGAGGCTAGCCAGAATCCCATATAACATTTTCTGCATTTTTGTTACTGTTTTGCTGGCTATCTTCAGCTCAGTACTAGTAGAAAGAGACTGGAGAATGAGGCTTAACAAAGCAATAAGGCTCAACAGCACTGCAGTAAATTCCATACAAGTGTAGACCTTATGAATTAATTTTAATTAAGTACATACCGATTTAAAAGTGGAAGATTCAGGCTAGAATTCTAAAACTACTTACCTGAAACATCTATTAAAATCAGTAATGCTTGCTTCCAAGTAAATGTGTTTTGGAACTATTGAGTAGTAAACATTCCAACAAGTCAGTTTTAATTTCAAAAGAATTACAAGTCAATCATTACCTCTTTCCCACGAGGATACCTATTACAGTAGTACACTGACAATGCGATCAGACTTCCAATTATAAGTTACACCAACAGCTTTCTTGCCAAATGAATCTCAATGTAGACAATGTACATCACTTGTTTCCAACCAGACCACACTACCACAAGTGTGATGTATAGGGCCTTATAAGCCAAAAGGTTTTACTTTTAATGTGGTAGCCTGACTTATTTTTCCTATAAGGTAAGTATTTAAATAACTGTAAATAAGTTAGACAATACATTCCTTGGAACAAGGAACTGCTATGCATACACATGCAGGTAAAGAATTATGTACATTGGTGGCACTGTATAAACAACAACAATGTGGTAATCATAGTGTAATGTACTTTCCCAAACGTTAGCAGGCTTCCCCTGTATTCCAAAAGACTAGTTATGTTTACACAAAACATTTACAAATTTTGCCACATACTGGCAAAATTAAATGAAGTTTTCCTCTAAATTATCTCTATGGATTCCTCCTTGGAAGAGTATCAAAATAAAGCTTATGAGTTTCCCTCACAACTACAATTCACATTCACTGTCACAAATCAACAGAAATGCAAAGTGGATATCAATTCAAATTTTAAAATAAAAATGTCATCCTACTATATGATTATTTTCATCTTCTTTTATATTAGAATACATAAAATATGAGATAAAGCACATTGTTAGAAAATGTTTACTGCCATGAAATGACTTTCGATTTCTAACAAATAAATAAAACAAGGTTAAAAGTTTAGTTTCCCTTCTTTTGTAAAACCTGTCAGTGACAACAGTATAAATGGACGTTAAAGTTGTTAGAGGTCAAACAAGTAATTCATCTATACTGACAATATTGTGCTATTAATTATCATATGGCATTGTGTGTAGAATAGCCAAGAATCCTAGGACTGTCTGGCAGCCGAAAGTTTAAGATCTTAGCATTGTGCTAGTGGCAAGCTAGGCTTGTATTTAGGGGCTCAGAGAGCTCTGAAAGATACTATGAAGCCATCCTACAATGCATTAAAGTGGTGTACTGACTTAATACGGAACTTTAAATTAAACGTCACTAAGAGAGGAGTGTAATTAAAGAAACAGGTCTTTGAAAACGTGCTGGGTTATTAGAAGGATAGTACACCAGAATTTCCACATGAACAGCACACCTGCACAATGGTACATTTTTCAACCATCCTGCACTTCTTAAAATTAAACACACAACAACATTTTAGCCATGAGACACTCCTTATTACGCCACGAGACGCTCCGTTCAACACTCTGGACAAAACTCTGTACCGTCTCATGTTCCCTTGAAGACACCCGGCCTCCTGCACCCACCAGAGAAATATAAATCGGCAGATAACATATGTGCGTCATGCATAACCTGAGGCGGCTCTTGCCCGAGCCCACTGACTGATAGCGGTAGCGGGGACTGTGGCCTTTAAAGGCTCTTAAGACTTCGGGGAGCCATCAGGAGTCACTTCCACGGTAAGTACTGAGGATCGGGACTCAGATCACTTTAGCCCCAGGGCTGGAAAAGGGGAGGGGGGGAATGCTTGGGTCAGATTAAGCCGGCCTGGGTGTTGCAGCTGCAGAATGACACCCTTCAAGCCTCCTTGCCCGATGTTGTGTCTAGAAAGAACCCCAAGACGTGACGTCCTCCGCCTCAGGGAGCCCCTGAAAAGCCTGCGGCCTCCTCACGCCTCCCCCCCCCTCGAGTGGAGAAAGGAGGGGAAGCAGGAAGCCGGCTTCGAGGCGCGTGTCTTCTCCCTCAACCCGACAGTCCCTCCCTCCGCTCTACACTCACACTCGGGGCAGCTGCAGCGGTGGCGCCCCCCGTCGCTGGAACACCCCGTCCACGAAGACGCCGTTCTTCCCGAGGCAGCGTAAATAAAAGTCGCCGCCGCCGCTAAATGAAGAAGTAGCAGCAGCGGCGACGTCAAGCTGGGACTGGGCCCCGGTCCCGTCGCCGGTGGTGGCTGAGGCGGAGTCGGCACTGTTGTTGGAGGCGGCAGCGGCGGCGGCCGGCGCCTGGGAGGGCGGGGCAGTGAAAATCTCCAGGTGCCGGCGGGAAATGAAGCTGGAGTGACCCATGCTCACATCCACCGAGCCCTGGGAGGAGTTGCGGCCGATGGTCACCGAGCGCTTCTTCATGAGGTATTCGAACTCACGGCCCTCTAGCCGGGCCACGGCCGCCGCTGCCGTCCCCGCCGCCATCTTGGGCGAGACAGCGCACGGGACCGACGGCCCTCAGCCCCTCCGCGCGCGCGCGCGCGCCCCCACCTCCCCACCCCGCCCGCCGGCCCGGCCCCAGACACCGACAGACACAGCAGCCGAGCGCGCTGTACAACCCACAGTCACGCAGCCCTCACGTCCGCTAGACGGGCAGCTGACTCGGCCAATAGACGCGCAGCACGCCGGTGGAATTATTCCGCACCCACCAACCACAACCAGGGCCCGGAACAGCGCAGGGCAACAAGATAGATTGTACCGCACAAGAGCAATACAGGCAGCCGGGCAGCGGTAGGACGTGGGCTGGAATTTCTTAATAAGGTGGAACGGGGTCTGGAGAATCTGCTGCTGACAGCCCTGGATCCACCGCTCTTTTCTCGTTGTGCCTAATGGGACTTGTTTCAGGAACTGCCTTCTAAAGATGTTACATTCTTTACAGGCGATTAGGACAACCCTGTGCATACTCCCAAATACATATAACGCAATGACGAGGGCAACTTATTTTTCATTCACACTACATACACAAACAAGTAGGTAACTCTTCCTCTCTGGTCTTTAAGGGGCACTTTCTCAGCTGTCTTTAAACGGTAGTAGTACTGTGCATCAATGCGAACAGTCAGTTTTATGTACATCAGACTAAAGTGACACACGTGGTCATGTTTCCCAGAGTTTAACATGAGTGTGTGCAACCATACTATACTTTATGTGTAAAGAGGTCACTGCTGAGGGTCATCTTCATTCTGGAATACTGTGGAAACTAGTAGAAAGAATTAGAATTAATGTGTCTCATCCTACAAACCCTGTCCTCTGTGGACAAGGCTATTGACAATCAGTTTCTAACCTACTTGACCAGTTCTGCATCATTACACAGAGTGTACAAAGAGCTTGCTTAGGATCAGAGTCCAATACTTCAAATCTATTATTTAGTTCAAAATATGGCCTGGATAAAGTTTAGACAATTAAAAAAAAGGAATAGTAATCAGAAAAAATATATACAGATAATGTGTGCAAGTCTACAATACCATTAAGTGCTTCATTCCAAAACTAAACAAAGAAAAATTATTTGCCAATAAATATTTACATGCTTCTTTTCATGTTCCAGTAAGTCATCTGTTCATTTTATTATGTTTGCAATATCTCACATTCTACTATAAATTCCAGTAATCCTGGATTTCATTTCTCATCTAATAATATGCAGCAATGGCCCCAATCTAGTGGTAATCATATAAGCTACTATAGTTACAATTACTCTTGGAATTTTCAGATGTGCATCCACATCCACATTTCCACCAAAAGATTGTTTCCAATCAGTTCAACAGGACTTGGGGATGAGGATGCATATCAGCAAGACACAAACACACAGAGACAAATCTGCTCATGTGCACAGACCTTTCTTGCTAAAAAGGGGCAAATAAATAGCTCAATAACAAAACAACAGCATAAAATTCAATTACAATGATTCCAATTTCAGCAACTGATCTACAGCTACTTCCCCAATGTGTTATTTTGGACCATCAAATATAACATACCAGTTGTGGCTTCTTGCATCATATTTCCAACTCTCTCCATTCAATTGTATATTTTTACCTGTGTGTTGCTTCAGTGTGCACAATTCTATCAAGCTTTTAGCTGAAATTCTATTAATTTGTGTTTGCGTTTAAAATATTTATGTGCTTGCCTTTCTCCCAGGCAACTGGGACCCAAGGCAGGTAACAAAAACCTAAAATATTCAAATAATTAATAACCATTAAAACAAATAAACAGCCAGCAAAAACTACAAATGTTAATGTTTATTGAACAGACCACTGCTCAAGAAATCCATATGACAAATAGATGTGTAAAGCATCTCCAGTGTCAAGGGGTCCTTCACAACAGCCTTCATAAAAACTGCAGTTGTGCGCCCCTAAGAAGATGGCATCGGGGCAGAAACCCTCCAGAGTTTCTCCAGAAGGCAATTTCAAAGTGCTGGGGTAAGCACATTAACAGGCTGCAACAAAATGCACCCTTGGCAGGGGCGGGGAGACAATCAACAAGTGCTGAGCAGAGTTACCACACTGGCTCATACTTAGAGAAGAGGCCCTTGACATATGCGAGCCCCTGTGCACAGCTACTGAGGCAGGAACATTAGTACTAGGGGTGTATATTTAGCTGTATCTAAGCTGAAAAAATACCCCAAAAATACCTTGCCTGTATTTTTCGGATATTTTTAAGCCAAATACAGATCAGAGAATCTGAAAAAGCTACCGATATAACTGATCCCGAATAAAGCCCAATTTTTTTCAGCTTTTTTTGGTATATTCAGCTATACCGAATAGCTGCTGGTGGAGAGGTTTAAAGGGCTACAAAGTTAACTTTGAGTTTTCTCCTCTAGGGCTCTTTCTCACCTTTTGCTCTGGTTTCCAGGGCAACAGGGGGAAGAGGCATCTCTGCAGCCCAATGACAAAAGCACCTTAGGGGTAATAGTGTGTTAGAGCCAATCATTGCAATGTTTTTGCAAATGGCATTGCATTGCAGGTTTGCAACTTGCAAAGCTGTTGGCTTCAAATATGAAGTCCAACTAAGTTAACTATCTTGCTTTCCCCACCCATTTCTGAGGGAACAGGATGCAGGAAGAAAGAAGCAGTGGCAATTTGGCAAATATGATTTCAGGTTAGGGGGAACACTGCTCTTTAGCCAATCAGAGAAGTTTGTTCTTTTTTGATTTTCTTTTGTGCATGGGCAAAGAGCATAACAGCAAGTCTGGCTAAGCTAGACTCCATTACTTAGGTGCTGCTAAATAGGCTTTTAGTAATAAGGGTCTGTTTTAGGAATTGTTTAACTTTTAAACACTTTTAATTGAATTTCAGCATAAGGTTTTAGTTCCTCCCTAACTAGGCCAATGCTAGGAGGATATTAAAAGAGGCAAGATTGTATGTGTCTTCAAAACAGTGGTATAATAGCCTAGATTAACTTTTTAAAAAGCAGTGTGCGGCGCTCTGAACTTCAGTGAAGGCTAGTGCTTTTAGACAAATTTCTCTTTAGATTGTCCTGTAGTTTTTCGATTTTCAGGAGGGAGCTCCTGTATTTTCATAAAGGAAATCAGGCTTGTTCCAAAAGAATCTAGACAGGAGAAGTTTAATAAAGAGCTTTAAACATTTTAAAAGGTTTGCTATTTCATCTCAAGGATAGTTTATTAAACCATAGTCAGGTTTCAGTAAAGGAAGTCATGAGTTCTAAAAAACGTAAAAGAAACAAGGTAAAGGTTCCCTTGCTCAAAAGCCAGTCGAATCTGACTCTAGGGTTGTGGTGCTCATCTCCGTTTCAAAGCCAAAGAGCCAGCGCTGTCCGAAGACGTTTCCGTGGTCATGTGGTCGGCATAACTAAACACCAAGGCGCACGGAATGCTGTTACCTTCCCACTGAAGTGGTACCTATTTATCTACTTGCAATTTCTTGCTTTCGAACTGCTAGGTTGGCAGGAGCTGGAACTAGCGACGGGAGCTCACTCCCTCATGCGCCAACTCGGGTCTCGAACTGCTGAACTACCAACCTTCCACAGCCCGCAGTTCAGTGTCTTAACCACCTGAGCCACAACAAACAACCCAATAAAAGGGGGGGGGGCTGAAGCAAGGGTATATTAGGTTCTTTTGAAAGACAAAATCCTAGTTTTGGGGTTGGAGGGTTCATTAAAAGGTTAGATTATTTTAGATTCAGATTGTAGCGCAGGTAGTTAGGTGCATAATACCTTTCCCACAAGTTCTACTTAGAAAGAGTTTGGCCCGGGGTAACAATGAGCAACAGGAAGGTACCCTGGGGGCAAGGCTAAGGAGAAGAGTAGTGGAAAGGAGGGGAGGGGGAGAACTGTGGCTTTCCCTCCACCTGTGTGGAGGACTACTCCACAGCCGCCTTCCACCACTCCATCCTCTGGCCAGAGTGGTACAATGAGGAGGCCACACAAATCCCTCTTAATTGAGTCTGCTGCTGGGGTGCCCCCTGCAGAAGTGTCTGCAGGTGCAGACACTGGACAGGGATCCACTGCTCAGGCAGCCCCAGCTGTTGTGGCTGAGTCTCAGCAGCAGGAAGAGAAGCTGCTTGAGCTACCTTTTGGAGTGAGCTTTGGGATTGAGAGTGCTCAGCTCTGGAGCTCACCCCAAGGGACCCAGAGGCTTCTGGAGGAGCTACAGGGGAGGCTCGATGCCCCTGCTCAGCTTCCTCCAAAGTCCAGCAGGCCTTCTGAGGAGGAACAGGAGGGGAGGCTGGAGGCACAAGAGGAAGAGATAGAGGTGCACCCCAAGGTGTTGCCATCTCAACCCCTTCCCCCTCAGGCATCTCTTCCTGTCCCCCCAAGACATGGTGTGTCTGCCCCAAGCTCCTCACAGGAGAAAGCTCCAGGGGTGCCTGCAGCTGCTTGCCAGCATGGTGCCCCTACACCTCCAAAGTGTGGAAGCACTTCCAGCTGACAGACGATCCCTGCTTCGCACAGTACCAGCTGTGTAGGGCTCGTATCAGTCGAGGGAGAGACCTCAGTCATCTCTCAGCTACGAATTGTGGCACCATCTGAAGAAGCACCATCAGCCAGTGCTTCCTTGGAGCGAGAGAGAGGCTACTGCTGGGGTGCCCAAGTTGTCACCACCAGCCATCCAGGAGGTGAGACATCCTGTGATCACCTCCAGTGCTGTTCCTGAACATTCTGCAGTAGTGAAGGGACGCCAAGCATCTCTAACAAAGATGCTTGGTAAGATTGGCACGAGGGTGTCCGGTTGGGGGAGAGTAGCAGGAAAGTAAGAGGGTCACTCACCTCATTGCCTAAATAGCTGCTGTAGATGGCCACCCTTTCTCCATGGACGAAGACTCTGCTTTCCGCAAGCTGCTCTAGGATGGCTTTCACGGGTACACACACCCTGCTTGCACGAAGCTGAGGGCCATGTTCCCCTCGTCGTACAGGGCTGCCAGAGACCATGTGAAGGCACAGTGGTCCTGCACTCATGGGAGAACTGTGCACTTCATGTCCAACGTCTAGACCTCCCCTCAGGTGCACAATGTGTATCTGTTGCTGACTGCATACTGGTGGCAATCCAGCAACACTGTGGGTGGGGGTGGGGAAACTAGTGTTAGGCATGGTAAGGGCTACCAGGCCAGCTATTGCCAGGCTCTGCTCCATGCTGAGGTACTCAGTGGGATGAACATGGCAGACAACATATCAGCCACCATCAAAAAACAGTGAGCAGCATGGATAGGCAGGGACCTCTCCATGGGCTTCATGGTAACCAATGGTGCCATGAACATGAGGGCAGTGGCACAGGCATTGGGCCTGAGATGCATTTACTGTGTGGCCCACCTTCTCCATCTGGTGGTTTGGGGCTGGGTTGGGTTCTGCCTTGGGGCTAGATTCTGCAGAGAATCCCAGTTTGGACGCTGAGACCCATGAGTTGGCATCTCCTCCAGAAATGCCAGCATATCACGGGTCACTTCTCTCGCAGTGTGAAGGATACCCATCTGCTGTGTGAGAAGCAGACACTGACAGGTATGCACCACCTGATCAATGATGTGAGCACTCGCTGGAACTCTACCTGTGCCATGCTCAAGTGCTTGGTGGAGCTGGAGAGCCCTGACTGCCCTGTTCTCTGAGACTGGGTGTTATGTATTGACCCCCATCATCACCCCAGTGAAGCCCAACAGGGACGTCCGTATCTGCACAGACTATAAGTGCACCATAAACAAGGCCCTGCAGGACCATGCTTATCCTTTTCCAGTAGTCAGCCATGTTTTCGCATCCTTGGCAGGTGCGAAGGTTTTCGGCAAATTGGACTTGGCCCAGGCATACCAGCAGCTCCCCGTAGATGATGCCACCGCAGAGGCCCAGATGAGCGTGATGCACAGGGGTGTGTCCCAGGTGCGGCAGCTGCAATTCGTGGTCAGCGTGGCCCCGGGGATCTTTCAAAATTGAATGGACTGTCTCCTTAAAGGTATCCCTGGGGTCCAGCTGTTCTTTGGCAATGTTTTGATCGCTGCCCCGACGGCCAAGACCTTCGCCGAGAGGCTGCACGCCGTCCTGCAACGTTTCCACACTGCCAGCCTGAAGGTGAAGCGGGAAAAAATGTATCCTGGGAGTTCCGTGAGTCGAGTTCCTGGGGTTCTCGGTCAACGCTCAAGGCATCCATCCAACGACTGACAAGGTCCGCGTCATCGTGGATACTCCAACCCCCTCCTCTAAGCTGGAACTCCAGGCTTTCTTGGGGCTGCTGAACTTCTATAATTCCTTCTTGCCCCACAAGGCTGCAATTGCTGAGCCCCTGCACTGCCTTCTCGATAAAAAAAGCTCCTTGGGTGTGGGGCCAGAAGCATGCCATCGCATTCCGGGGCGTCAAGGACCTGCTCACCTCCAACGCGGTCCTAGCACACTTCGATGAGATGCTTCCCGTCATCCTCGCCTGTGATGCTTCCCCGTATGCACCCAGACCGCGCTCTGTAACACAGCTCAGCCCCAGAGAATCAAGCCGCTCCCTGCGGGTTCTTCCCAGGTGACCCCGTCTATGCACGCAACTTCTCCAGTGGCCCAGCCTGGGTCCCCGCCAAGGTTATAAGGGTGACTGGGCCTCTGTCATATGAGGTATTCACAGAAGACAGCCAGAGGCTCCGCCAACACATAGACCAGCTCCGCAACCATCTCCTCCCAGGTGAACCCGGGGTACCCACACCAGAAGACAGTGACGAGGAGCTGCTAAGCCCAGAGGAGCCTGAGCCTGAGGAGAACATGCCCACCAGCAGCACCCAGCCGGAAATCAATGGACAGCCATTGGAGGTCGCTGGTGGAATGCCAGCAGCCGCCACCGGTGGTCCCGACAACGTTCCGGCGCCACCACCCTCTCCCAGTCTGGCGGCGGGGCCGGCCCCATACACGGTTCCTGAACCCACAGCCCCGTCAGCGGAACCACACCACTTGAACTGTGAGTGGTGCCGACCAGCGTACTTAAAGGACTTTGTCAGTTGAAGAGGCTCTGAACTTTGGGGGGAGGGGTGTTATGTATTGAGCCTGAACTGTCCTCGCAAAAGGACTGAGCTTGGGATGCATAACAATAGATTGCTAGGACCCTAGAATGGACCAGTAGGGAGACAGGGATCCTAGAGTAAAACAATTGGGAAACAATAGAGTGTAAATAGCCTGTTGTTGGGAGTGGGGTGTTTTTGGGTGTAACCCTTTTCAGGCATAAATATCTGGCTTCAGCCAGGGATTTCAGTCTTCTTTCTCTTGCTGAATCACTAATAAACTATGAGCTGATCACTTCTACGAGTCTGAACCCAGTATATTTCACTGGGGTAATTCGGAAAGAGAGCCAGCTCACCCAGGAAGAGTGGTTGACCATCTCTCAGACTGTGGAAGTTCTTAGGCCCTTTAGAGCTACACAGAGAACCTCTCGTCTGACATGGCATATCTGGCTCTGGTTGGATCACCATGATCCAACCAGCTCATGCAGACTTGGCCTCCTTTCTGGAGCCAGCTGCAGGACACCCAGACATGGTTCTAGCAGTGTGGACGCTGGTGAAAAGGCTGCAAGATAGACTTGAGGCCTGCCTTCAGCCTCTCATACAGCAGAAGGTCTACATGTTGTTGACCATGTGTGACCCATGCATCAAGGGCAAGATCGCTGAGTGGGCCAAGAAGTTTATTTGCTGGAAAGACGAGCTCTCCTGGCGAGTCGAGCCACACAGGCCAAGAAGAGCACGTTGGTGCGAGCTGAGGAAGAGGGGGGTGAAAGCAACTCTGCTGCTATTCATCCACCACCTCCCAGTCTAGGCAGTGAGGATCCCCATGGCTACCACCACGATGGCCTGTGATTTTTTCTGTTTGACAGAAAAATACCAAACACCAATATGGTCAGGGTGTGACCAGGAAAAGCATACTGGGAACTGGAGGGGAAAGGCTGCTGGCTGATCTATGATAACCCACCCTTGTAGCACATGCACTGCAACCCAGATGCATTAGTGCTCGTGACTGAAATAATGTACTGCTTCATGAAGACCTTGGATACAGCTGAGTATCACTTGCTTTTTGTGAACTGAAATGGGGCTCATTAAAGTGCCATTGTTCAGTCCAGAAGCCCGCTGGGAAGTATTTTGGGGTAACAGTAGTGTGGCAAACAAATTCTGCACTTTTGTGAGTCTAACAAAGTAGTGAGGGAGAAGGCAATAATTGCACAACTATTATTTAGTGTTTCTCATATGTTGTCGTTGTAGCACTGGGGACATTTGTCGATAGGCAATTCACTTACACCCAAGTGACTGTGAGTGGAACATGGTAGCCAGGTAACTACTCAATATTACTTCTCCAGTGCTGAAGGTAAGTTGCCAATCTTCAGGTGGGGCATTGAGATCCCCTATTATTAGAATTGATTACGCTCCACAATGCAGAGAGCGACTGCCCTAGGGCTGCTTTGCGAGACGGGGCTCTAGGGCCTCGTGCCCCTCTGAAGACCCTCCCCTCTCCAAACCCCACCCTCCCCAGGCTCCACCCCCAAAATCTCTAGGTATTTCCCCACCCAGAGCTGGCAACACTAGCAATAGCACGTTACAATGGAGGAAAGCTAAGCATAATTCCTTGTGGGCGGACCACTTCCTCTTGTGAAATGGATATTGTGCTTCTGATGCTGAAGCAGGGGTAGCATGAATGTAGCACTTGAAAAATGCATACTTTAAAAAATAGCTTGGAATTGACGATATTGTTGTTGACAATAGTCCTTATTAACAATAGTCCAGTGTTTACAACAAACTGGTTGGACATTATAAGTGCACAAGATAATTATACTTATCAATCCCAAACTACAAACAATCATTGGAACGCTCAGAAATTAAATTGTTCTGCATCTGTTCACAACCCTTCTGAAATAACTGCTGGAACACGACTAACAAACACGACAAGTAAAAAGACATAATTCTGTATGACAGTGGGTCAGTTCACAGGTCACTTACAGAAATGTGCATTCATGTATTTCTGTTAAACTATATCTGTTGTAGTTTTGTAGCTTGTTCCCATTCTGCATTTATATAGGCTGCCAATTTGTTGTTCATTAGGCAGAGGGTATTCACGTTCTATTGGATATTTCCTTATTTTTTGCTACAATGTCACTTGAAATATTTGAAACTGCAGTGTTTATGCCATATGGATTCCTTGCATGGAATTACTGCACTTGAAAGCACAAATGTCTGAGAGACTAAATATGCTATGAAATAGGAATCTTTATTAACAAAGACCATATTTTTATAATGGGATTCCAAATACGGTGGAACATGTTAAGATTAAGTGTATTTATGTTAACTTTGTATGCATTTATGTTAAAATAAACTGGGAAATCTTAGATTATCACTCAAAATGTATTGACAGTTTTATTATATTACAAGTTAAATGGATTGTATACAGTCTTCTGTGTTATGTGCCTAAAGAGAAACGGCAAGATTGTTCCCTATTCTAACTACTGTATTAACTCCAGTCCAGTGGTCTGAAAAACTCCTATCCTGGAATTTCGTCCAACACAAATGTCTGCATTTGGTTTACAGTCCATGCTACCCATAATGCTTTGGGAATCAAGCTGATTATGGAGATTGCAACGTGCGGAGCAATAATCTCTGATTAACTGAATTATGTCGTCTTCGTGCTTGGAATAATATAAGATGAAGCAACTTCAGTACTTGGAGCACCACCTCCATTGTTTCCAGCTAAATCTGCACCTCTGAAAGCCCCCTTCGTGAGAAGAATTAACAGACCTTCTTGCTGCAGCAAGACATGTGCTTTCTAGATGACATCATCCTCCTCAGTGTCTGGGCTGTGACCTAGGCAGAGTGTGTTTGTAAATACAGAAGAGGCCCTTGGGGGGTGGAGCAGGCAGAACAATTGGTATTGGAGCATAAGGCAGTGAAACCGATGAATTGCTGCCTACAATCCTTGTGGAGACTGTTTCAGAGGTTAGATTAGGCAGTTATCGAATTGGTGCATATTTCAAAGGCAAGAAGTCAGGACAACCAAGGGCAGGTTAAGGAACAGTATCCGTTTGAAATCTAGGCAATTTAAAATAATTGTTTAAAATAACCTTACACACTACCCCCATGATTAATGCTGAAATTACTACAAGTGTTCCAAAGTATAACTAGGGATTACAAAGAAAGGGGACATAGTTTTAGTATGTTTCCAAAGAAAGCAATTGTAAAAATAGTGTGTCTTAATTTTCTAAGGTATAAAGAATAGCAGTTAACATTTATGACAGAAACACTATTACGTTATTATGGAGCCCTATGAAAGATTTCAGACTATCACCATCCAAACGCTCAGCTTTCATATCTCCCTTATAAATAAAAGCCGAATGGTGGTGGCACTTCTCTAGAACATTCCACACGCTCCAAAATCATTTCGGGCTCTGATCTGTCATTCAGAGGGTCTCCCTGTCCACTGGCTGCTTTGCCTGAGTCCTGCCTCCAACATTCTAAACAGTTTGCTGTTCTGAGGTAAAATGTGTCCAATCTCCAGGTGAGGACTGGAGATCACTCAGAATTACAACTGCTTTCCAGATGGCAGAGATCAGTTCCCCTGGAGAAAATGGTGGGCTCTGTATCCTTATATACTGCTGAGGTGGCCCCCATATGACAGCCAATGTGATGTAGCAGTCAGGGCTTCAGAGCACGGGAGAGGCTGCAGGTGTGTGGGGGGTGGAAAGCTGAAGAGTGAGGAGGAAATAAAGGTAGGTTGATGATTGGCTGGGAAGAAGATAGGGTTGCCAACTCCAGGTGGGAAATTCCTGGAGATGTGAGGGATGGAGCCTGGAGAGGGTGAGGTTTTAGGAGGCATGGGACCTCGGACAGGTACAAAGCCATAGACTCCACCCTCCAAACTAACCATTCCCTTCTGGGGAACCATCGTTGCCAATCTCCAGGTGAGGGCTGGAGATCACTCAAAATTACAGCTGTTCTTTAGGTAGCAGAGATCAGTTCCTCTGGAGAAAATGGTGGACTCAGTGTCATTATACCCTGCTGAGGTCGCCACAGCAAATTGACACTGAGTGTCCAAGGCCAGGGCACCTGCCCAGAGCCTCTTTCTAGAGGCCGTTGTATTTATTTCCACAACGGGCCTATTTCCTAGTACATTAAGAAAGATAGATAATATATAGGTATAGACAACACACACACAAAATTGTTAACTGGAACTATAGCTGAACCCTCTATTCTGCAGAAACTTCCCTAATTAAAGATAACTGAGAAGTTTGACAATAATCAGCAATTCTACTAGAGAAAAATTGCGACATATCTTTGGCTTTTGTATTTGGTCAGTAGGAATCTTCTGCTCTTTATCCATCAACAAAAGCTACCTCCTCTCCAGTATGTCTGTTACTAAATTACCTGATTTCCATAACTCTGGCAGGTATTTTTTATTTGCCTTGAACAATAAGTCACAGGTCTATATTAATGTAAGGAAATGTACAAGTTTGTTTGTTTGTTTGTTTAAATGCTGGATACTGTGGTGAAGCATCTGCATGTTCTTATAGCAGTCTCCTGGACCCAAAATCACATCTACCTTGTGAAGTGCAGGAACTCTGAAATACGATTGTTAATCAGTTTTCCAGGTACAAGCACATTTTAAACAGCCTTTTGATTTTTCTTATGTGCACCGCAACAGCTGAAGATAGACAGAAAAGATAGCAGCTGAAAAGTAATGGGTTCGACGCATGGAGAACTCGGACTACGACATGCGTTCAGATGCGTTTATTGTACTTCACAACAAGACAAGGAAAAACGGCCCTGCAAGGCCAACTATATACACTCCACCCGGCACACCTCTGTCGCCATAGGAGGGTTTGAATTTCCCACCAAGGGTGCTATTGGTGGACTCGAGGTGGACTAGGATCCTAGGTCCCCTTTGTGTTTGGGGACCAAGCTCTTGCTTAGCCGCAGACCCCTGGTGGCAGTCCACATACATAACAGCAGCCTAAGTACCAAGTTTCATTATAACAGTAGCCATAGAGGCTTCAGTAGACAAGAATGTGTCCCACAATAAATGACTATATGTAATAAATGAAACCCCCCCCCTTCTCATTTAAAGAGTTGAAAAGGAATGGTTGTAGCATTCAGTCAGCTGACCATCAAAAGGCACTCCTTTTTGATATAGCCTTTTCACATATAAGGAGCTATGGTGGCTCAAGTGGTTAAGATGCTGAACTGCAGGCTGTGGAAAGTTGGTAGTTCAGCAGTTCGAGACCCGGGTTGCCGCATGACAGAGTGAGCTCCCGTCTCTAGCTCCAGCTCCTGCCAACCTAGCAGTTCGAAAGCAAGAAATTGCAAGTAGATAAATAGGTACCACTTCGGTGGGAAGGTAACAGCGACCCGTGCGCCTTGGTGTTTAGTCATGCCGGCCACATGACCACGGAAATGTCTTCGGACAGCGCTGGCTCTTCGGCTTTGAAACGGAGATGAGCACCACAACCCTAGAGTCGGATTCGACTGGCTTTCGAGCAAGGTAACCTTTACCTTTTACTTTCACATATACTGATGTTGCAGGAGACCCTGTGGAGTGTTTGCACGCTGCTTACAACAAATTGCTATAGTTTTCAATACAGGGTGGGGAAGTTGAACTCTGTAGTATTTTGTGTTTCTTTTCTCTACGAGGTAGAAAAGGAGAATATCACAAAGTCCTTAGCTTTTTCCAAGTTAATTCAATTTAGAAGGATGATGCCTTTCTCTTCCAGGTCAAATTACAGGATAACAATTTTTGCTTGATGGTTTTAACAGAGAGAGAAAATAATTTCAAATTCTCATGATGATTGAAACTAATTGCCTATGTAGGTTTATTAATTATATCAAGCCTAGCCTCATTTTATGGGATAGACATTCCATAAAAATAAAGGTGGACAAAAGAATTACAGGATTATTTATAGCAAAACTGAGAATTAGAACGTCTCACTGTTTCAGTACGCAATGCCTGTGAGTGCAGTATATCATGTTGGGAGCAGGCGGAGTATTAGGAAAAGAGGGCGGAGAAATGGGAAAGCTCGGCCCTCTTCCAGCCTGTGTCCCATCCCAAGGGATCTTGGCAGTGGGGCTAGGAATTATAACCTCCCTCTAACATTGGTGCTGTGCAACGTCAGGTCCATAAATAATAAGACCATGGTCCTTAGGGACTTTCTACAACAGCAGAACGTGGACCTGGCATGCGTGACCGAGACCTGGGTGAGGGAGGGGGAGACAGTGACTCTCTCCCAACTTGCCCCACCTGGGTTTGCGGTCCTTCACCAATCTCAGACTAGGGGCCTGGGGGGGAGGAGTGGCACTATTCATCCGGGAGGCTTACTCCTTTAGGGTGCTTTTGCCTCCGAGGATCACGGGCATCGAGTGTGCTGGCCTGGTTTGGGAGGTTGGGGAGAGTTTGGCGATTTGGCTGGTGTACCGGCCACCTAACACACTGGCCAATAGCCTGTCGTCCCTGATTGAGGCCATAGCAGGCTGGGCATTGGAACACCCTAGACTGATTGTCTTGGGTGATTTCAATGTCCATGCTGATGACGCGACCTCCACTCAGGCAGCGGATCTGGTGTCGTCCATGGAGGCGCTGGGACTCTCCCAATATGTAACAACCCCCACTCACCAGGCTGGGCACAAGCTTGAATTGATCTTTGCGGTGGGGGTAACAGTGGACCGCTGCTTCGGCAGTTCCATGGTTGGATCACCATGCCCTGGGGGCCCGCCTGAATGTACCACCCTGATCCTGTGTAGGCGGTGAGCGTATTTTGGCTCGCTCCATGGCGCCCTCTACAGCCCCGCACTAAGCTGGCTCCTTGGTATACCCAGGAGCTACGGCTGATGAAGCGGGAGCTCAGACGGCTAGAGAGACAGTGGTGTCGAACTCGAGATGAAGCAACAAGAATATCCTATAGGACGTTTATGATAGCCTATGAGATGGCAGTCAAAGCTGCAAAGAAGGATTTCTATGCGGCGGCAATTGCGTCTGCTAGCTCTCACCCAGCCCAATTATTTAGGACCACTCGGTCGATAACAGCTCTGCCACAGGGCAGACCAAATGCTAGGGAATTGGACATTGGCTTTGAGGCATTTGCGAGCTATTTTGCAGATAAAGTCTTGGCGCTCCGCTGCACCCTCCCCGCCACACTTGAAACAGTGAGTGAGCTTGAGGCCCATTGCATGTCTTTGGTTTCGATCCTGGATCGCTTCACCCCTTTCAGCCTTGAGGAAGTTGACAGTCTACTCGCAGCTGTGCGCCCAACCTCTTGCAGCCTTGATCCGTGCCCCTCCTGGTTTATTAAATTTGGCCATGAGGAGTTTTGAGGTGCCCTAAAGGAGATTATCAACAAGTCCCTCTTACAGCGGCAGTTCCCTGGGGCACTCAAGGAAGCGCTGGTCCGCCCTCTCTTGAAAAAACCATCTTTAGACCTGAAAAGTACGCAGACGGAGACTGATTTCAGCAAAGCATACTTTATTCGATCAGAAACAAGACGGCTTTGGCCGGCTCGCAGGCCGGCTTATATTTCCCGAGAAACCGCCACCCAAAACACCCCCCACTTCCCAATAGGTTATTTACAGTGGCCAAGAGTCCCATTGGCTTCTCGGCCAAGAACCTAGCCCCCTGATTGGAGCAGGCTAGGATCCGCATAGTCCATTGTCTCTTGGAGCGAAGCTCGACGGTTGTCTCTGGACTTGTCAGGACTTGATACACTACAAGACCCGGCCAAATTGGCCAACTATCAGCCGGTCTCCAATTTGCCCTATTTGGGCAAATTGATTGAGAGGGCGGTGGCAATACAGCTGCAGGGTTTTCTGGATGATGCTTCCGTGCTAGATCCTCTCCAGTCCGGCTTCCGTCCGGGTCATGTGCTGGTCGCTCTGACTGACGACCTTTGGAGACATCTGGATTGAGGCGGAATGTCATTACTCTTGTTGTTAGATCTGTCGGCCGCGTTCGACACAGTCGACCACCAGTTACTAGTCCACCGCCTGGCCGATGTGGGGATTAGGGGGCTTGCCTGGCAATAACTTGCTTCCTTTCTCCAGGGTCAGGGACAAAGGGTGGCACTAGGAGAACAGCGTTCCAGGAAGCACCCACTTGAGTGTGGTGTGCCTCAGGGGGCTCTGCTGTTCCCAACGTTATTTAACATCTTGCCCAGATTGCCCGGAGGTATGGGCTGGAATGTCACCAGTATGCTGATGACACCCAGCTCTATCTGATGTTAGGCAGCCAGTCGGACTCCAGACCAGAAGACCTGGATTGTGCTTTGCAGGCCGTGGCTGGATGGCTCAGACTGAGTCGGCTGAAGCTGAATCCAGCAAAGACAGAGGTCTTGTGCCTGGGTCGGGGCGGTTCGGGGGCGGAGGTCCCACTCCCGACCTTTGGGGGGGCTTCATTGATCCCAGCGCTGGAGGTTCAGAGTTTGGGGGTGCTCCTGGATCCCTCCCTTACCATGGAGGCCCAGGTGGTGGCCACTGCCAAGTCAGCTTTTCATCATCTTAGGCTGATTAGGCAGTTGGTTCCCTTCCTCGACCATGCTGACAGTGATCCATGCGATGGTCATCTCAAGAGTAGACTACTGTAACGCTCTCTAAATGGGGCTGCCTTTGTCACAGATTCGGAAGCTACAGCTAGTGCAGAATGCCGCGGCCAGGCTGTTGATGGGTCTCCCTAGACGGGAGCACATCCAGCCTGTGCTGAGGACACTGCACTGGCTGCCAATAGCATACCAAGTCCGCTTCAAGGTGCTGGTTTTCACCTTTAAAGCCCTATATGGCTGGGGTCCAACAATTCTGCAGGGCCTGCAAGATGGAGCTCTTCCACCAGGCATATAATTAGGGGCCGCCACCGCCACAGTGCATGGCCCGCAAAGTCATCATTGAGCAGCTGCCATAAGAGTTGACGAGCAGAGTAACATCTAGGCACTTTTATCCTGGAAGCTGGAAATCTATCTGAAAGCATTCCTCTTGATTGAATTTTAACCGCCGCCAGCACTTCGTAATGTATTATTTTAATTGTTATGTTTTAATCTGTATTATGTATGTTTTTATCATGTATTTATGTTATTGGAAGCCGCCCTGAGCCTGCTTGCGAGGAGGGCGGGGTATAAATCAGACAATAAAATAAAAATAAAATAAAATAAATGTTGTATGGCCTGGGTGACTCCATCTTTGTTACATACTGGTGCTTAGTTGCCCTGAGTCTTGTGGGCGAATGGTGATTGGCTGCTCCCAAGGGAACTTTCCTGTCTCTCTCATGCTTGTTAGCAGCTCTTATCTTCAAAGGCCTGGGTTGTATCTTCCACCCACTGGACACCACATGCAAGATGGCCTGGCTCATCCAAGTGTTTGGGATAGCTTAATTAATGATTATTTGAGTGATAGCCAGTATTTAGGGTATAATTTTATTTTTTATTTTATTTATTTAAGTATTTTTACCCCGCCCTCCCCACAAGCGGGCTCATATAAGATGCCTAGTTTTAGTTAAGCATGTTGTTTCAGATTCTGGTAAGCTTTGCTGTGTGTTTGTGTGTGCGCTAGAGGCCCAGCTGCTGGAAGTTTACCCTGCATTTTCTGTAAGTTTGATGCTCTATTCTTGTTAAAAAATAAAACATGACTTGAGGTTTGGATGGCATGGATACTTGATGTCCTAGTAAGCAAACCTGGATCTCTTGTTATCTCCTTTGGATTTCTTTGAACCTGGAACACATGTTAGGAACCTAATAGCCACAAGCAGCTGGTCTCTTGCCCATTCACACAGTCAATAGTAATAATTACAGGCTAATGCAATATAGACTGATGCTGTAGTAACGCTGTTTGAATCACTAGCAGGCAGTTGGAACCCAAGTCCTTGCAAGGTCTCATCCTGTAAGTGGCCTGAGCAGCAAATGCATGCACAAGGACAGGTCATGATCCAAAGTCACTATCTAGTAGGCTGAGGTTAGGCAGGATATAGTTGGACTAAAAAAGAAAAAAAATATGGGAAGGAAAACATTTATATATTTTTATGCCATCCTTTCTGCAAAGAGCTCCCAATGGTACATGTTCCTCACAACAAACCTGTGAGGTATTCTGAGTGACTGAGCTAAAGTTACCTAGTGAACATTACAGCAGAGCATGAACTTGGACCCCTCTCTCCAAGTGATGCTGGCCCATCACTCTGACTCAGTTGTACTCACTCTGAAGCTCACAGAGAGCTTTGTTCGCAGTTATCATCAGCCAACACTCCAGTGGCAGCCGTTTCAAGTTGAGAACCACTTGCCACCCACAATCTCCATTCAGCATAGGCCTTGTCTGCTTTCTTTTGGATGAGATAAAAAAGAAGAAGAAGAAGAGTTAAGGAAATCACAAGGGAATATAAACGTCTCTCAACAAATTAATATCTTACAGCAATAGTTATCTATGGCCGAATTCAGACTGGCAGTTTGAAGCGGGAGGGAGTCATGGCAAAAAAGACCCGGAACAAACTGTTCCGGGTTTTCTCATTCACACTGCAGCCACTGATGCGGGAGCATACCAGGAGGAGGGACATGGGAGCATTCACACTGTTGACAGCTGTACGGTGCGGCTCTTTTTTCATGCGCATAAGCACACAAGAAAAACGCAGCTTTTGGCGTTCACACTTTTTTGGTGCGGGATAATCACGCTTTCCAGGGTTTGATACCACTTTCACCTGGTATCTTTTAAACTCGGGAGGGAAGCGTTATGAGACGGGTTGAGTATGGCTGGGGAATGCCGGACAGATGTCCCTGTGTGAATGACCCCTTTAATCCAGTTGTGGAACATTTCTGAAATGTGCCTATATCGGGGCAAACTGTCAGTCTGAACAACCCCTTTAATCCGGTTGTGGAACATTTCTGAAACATGCCTATATCGGGGCAAACTGTCAGTCTGAACGACCCCTTTTATCTGGTTGTGGAACATTTCTGAAACGTGCCTATATCGGGGCAAACTGTCAGTCTGAACTTGGCCTATGTTAACGGTAAGAGAAATTGAAACCAAATTGAATTATATAGTGCAAAGAAATTTTTGAATCTGCAAATAAACCAGGAAAATGGTTGGCATATAAATTGTGAAAAGAAAGAAAAAATAAATTGATACTGAAAATACAAGATAAAGAGGAATTTCACATTACCCTTTTTAAGCCGGTTTGAAGCCGTTTTTGATCCGTCATGGAGTAAACCGGTATAGGGCTGCCATTTCACACATGGCTTTCCCCTACCAGTAAACAGCTGGATCTGAAGCGGTTTGCCATTTCAGACTGCACTGCTTTTTCCCGCTTTTTCCTCCCGTTTTTCGCCTGCGCGGGCGATCTCCAGCTTTTTTGGGGGGGGAACATTTGCTTTAGAGCGCTATAGTGCTATAACACAGCACACCAGGCATTCCAATGGGGTTGCTATAATGCTGTTTTGCTGTTGTGTTATAGCACTATAGCGCTCTAAAACGAACGTTAAAAAAAAAAGCTGGAGATTGCCTGCGTGGGTGAAAAACGGCGGGAAAAAGTGTTTTGGATCCGGGAGAAGAAACTGAAGACTACTTGGAAGTGGTTTACAGGTAAAACGGTTCTGCCCCGTTTCCTGAACGGGACAGAAGCGTTTGTGTGTGAAAGTACAAATATATTCTGGTAGGGAACCAGTTCTAAAACGGTTCTGTCTGAAATGTCAGACCAGAAACCGTTTCGGAACCGTTCCTGAACCGGAATATATCGCCTGTCTGAAATTCCTCAAAGTGTTAACAGATTCCATGGCTATTCTATCAGTACTATTCAAATTTATATGAGTTGTGATGTTCCATCAGAAAAAAAAAGATGAATATATTTGTGGCGAAACGGGGACCCGCCCTCAGCCCTGGGAGACTGAGCAGCTGTTCTGTGGCTTGCAAACCCCTGTTTTTGCCTTCCCACCCTGCCTGGTGGGGCTATTTCCCTTTGTTATACACTGCCAGCACTCAATGAATTGACACCACCTTCCTAGAGGGACAGTGAGACCCCTCTGGCTGATTCCCCAACCTTGGGAAGTTGATACCACACTCTTTGGGCACCCCCTGGAGACTTGGCAACCTCTCCAATTTGGGACCCTTTGAGTTCCGTAGCCTCCCTTTCCCCCTGGTAACATGCTGAGTGGGGAGGACTAGGTGGTCAAGGCACACCAATTCTTATTAACTCAAAAAGGTTTATTTTAACTATGTACAAGTTAAGCGCAGAAAATAAACACAAGCACATTAACACAACCTGGGCACAGAAAATAAACAATTTAAAACACCATTCCTCTGTCCCCTACACACCCTCACTATCTCTGGAGTTGTGGGCCTCAAGATGGATTTTGCTTTCCGCCTCCTGTGGTTGTGGCGAAACCTCAGCCCTTCACCGGACTAGTCACTGGTACTGTTACTCTCCTGCCTGTCCACCACGGTTTATAGTGGCCTGGATGCCCTGGAGTTTGAGGTAACAGGAGCCCTCACCTGTCCTCTCCCTTGAAGCTGCCGTCCACGCTGAGCTGAAGGCTGAACACTAGGCTGAAGACTCAACTCCCCCCCACAGGAGCCAAAGCCTTTATTTCTCTGGCTCCACCCCTGGGGTGTGTCCATACTTTCCCGCTCTTTTTCCCTAGTGCTTCTGGGAAATGTAGGCAGGCAAATGAGGAAGTCCCAATCAACCCGGTGAGGGTTAGCCCTGCAGGCCCCTGTCCAGAACTACAGGCCACTTACCCTTATGGGGAACCATTTTAAACACCAACTACAGACAGCATCCATTTTACAGACCCAAGTAAATGCCATTTCGTTACAATATTAAACAAACAAAATTTACCAAAGATCACAGAACAACAATGGCAGATTATGAACGGAGCTGTTACAATAAGAGAGGTGATAGAAGCCATTAAAAAAACTTAAACCATGCAAGGCCCCTGGACTAGATGGTCTTCCGGGTAGTTGTTAATAATTGTTTCGAGGACGAACTTTTGCAACCCTTAAAAAAATATAATGCGGTATTAAGTTTAAAGGAAGATAGGAAAACTCAAAGAAGAGAAACAACCAAATCATGTGAACTCCCACAAGCGTTTTTATTAATGGCAAATGAGCTGAATTTGATAGATTTGTGGCGAGTTAAAAATGGTAATAAGAAAGACTTTACTTTTTTCTCCCCATGCCATAAATCCTGGTCAAGGATCGTTATGGTATGGGCGTCGAGCCTTCTGTTGGCAGAGGTGTCACAAGTAGAGATACTACCAGCCACTTTCGCCGACCATAATCCAATAGTACTAGAAATTTGTGACACACCAAAACCTATAAGATGGATGATGAAAGTATGGCTATTGAACAACCAAACCTTTCTGAATGAATGTAAAGAAGAATTTGAAGCCTTCTTTAAACAAAATTTAATACCGGAAACAAATATTGATATTGTGTGGGATGCTTTTAAGGCCTTCGCAAGAGGAAGACTGATAAGGCAACAAATTTGGTTGAAAAAGCAAAAACAAGAGAAATATAATCAACTTCTTAAACAAATTAAAAAGGTAGAAGATGAGACGAAAAAAGATCCCAAGTCAACTCGGTTAAGACTTAAAACACTGAAATTACAATACCAAATGAATGACCTACTAACACAGGAGACAGCAGAGAAAATAAGATACGCAAGACAATATTTCTTTGAGAAAGGAAACAAGCCATCACGGTGGTTATCGTATAGGTTGAGAAAGAATAAAGAAGATAAACTGATAAGAATGTTAAAGAATGAACATGGAGATGAATGTTTCGTAATAAAAGATATTCAGAAAATAATAGAGGACTTTTACAAAAAGTTATATGA
>NW_015174881.1:264676-264860 GCF_001447785.1 Gekko japonicus | reverse complement strand
CCATATCTTTACTGAACTGTGATTATAAAATATATGCGGCAATTATAGCAAACAGACTGAAAAAAGTATTACAGCAAGTGATACATAATGATCAAGCAGGGTTTTTACCACAAAGGTACATAAAGAATAATGTAAGGACCATATTAGATGTTTTAGAATTTTATGAGACAAATCCAGGTCATCA
>NW_015174881.1:264219-264350 GCF_001447785.1 Gekko japonicus | reverse complement strand
TTATTAGCAATAAAGAATTCTTTAAAGAGTTAGGAAGAATCTGTTCGAAGTTTATTTGGCAAACAAAGAAGCCAAGATTTAATGTACAATTGATGCAGTGTAAGAAAGAAAGCGGCGGATTTGCAATACCA
>NW_015174881.1:263885-264052 GCF_001447785.1 Gekko japonicus | reverse complement strand
TGTGAGAAGAGCCCTGATGAAAATATGGAGGGAAGTTAGATTACAACATTATAAGAGGATACCCAGATGGGTGTCGCCTATAGAGGCAATAGAAATCCCAACCCTATATTTTCATGGAAATAGATGTTCATATGATAATCTTTTGGATAATAAAAATAATTTAAAAG
>NW_015174881.1:221876-263802 GCF_001447785.1 Gekko japonicus | reverse complement strand
TATGATAAAGCAACAAATATAGACAAGATATGGTTTACGGCTGAGACACAAATGATAAAGAAATTATACAAAATTTTGCTGGAAGGGAAGATTAAAGAAGAAATAATATGGGCCAGCTTAAAACGATGGAATAAAGATCTAGGGTATGATATAGAACAACATAAATGGTTAAAAGTTTGGGAGACAAATATAAAAATTACTAAAGCAGCCTCATTTAAAGAAAACATCTATAAAGTGGCACATAGATGGTACCTATATCCTTCGAGGCTAGCAAAGTATAATAAGAACTCGACAAATGTCTGTTGGAAATGTGGCCAGAGTGTTGGCACATACTTCCACATGTGGTGGAAGTGCGGTAAGGCCAGCAAATATTGGGTGATGATAAGAATGATGTTGGGAAAAATTTTGGGAAGATCAATACCGCTGAAACCGGAGATATTTTTGTTAAATATTATACCCGAAGTTGGTAAAGAAGAAAAGATATTGCTAATTTATTGTTTAACAGCAGCCCGAATGTGCTATGCGAAATATTGGAAAAACCAGAAAACGCCCGACGAACTTGAAGTGATACAAAAATGGTTTGAAGTTGCCGAAATGGACAAATTGTCGGAACTGCTTAAAGGGAAAGACGAAGAGACAGCGAGTAAAAAATGGGAGAACCTACTTAAATGGAAAATGAAGTATAAGGGTTAGGGGATAATTAAAAGATAAACATAGGCAAAGTTGATGGCTGTGTGCCCATCTATGGAAGATATTGTGTCTGTTACTTTATGTATGTTATGTGGGGTGTGGGCAATGGGATAAAAACTAATAAAAACTTTTTTGAAAAAAAAAAATAATGAATTCTATCTTACAAGGAGGGAAGATGCCAGAGACATGGAAACAGGCTAATATATCTGTATAGAAATATTGATTTCTAAAAGTCTCATGCCTTCTCCTGTGATGTCTTTTGATAACATGCTGTGTCTTATTTCCTGTTGCAAGCCAAATGGTGGGGGCCACATGGCCTAAATAGCCATGCCATAAACCCACATTCTTTCACACTTCCATTCCAAATGCCAGACCTCATGGCTACACTTTCTGGCCCACATGCAAAAAGTCATGTACATCATGGAGAAGCTGGAAGCTGGGTCACCTGACTGCAGGAGGGGCCTCCAAACTTCTAGCCTATCCCCACATGCAACTATGACAACCAACAATTGGGCACACCCATGCCCACTTGCAATTGGTTAATAGCCACATCTAATTTGTGACTGGAATTGGGCTATAATTGCTTGATTCCTATGGGAATGAGTTCTCTCTTGCTCTCTGTTCCTGTTCTCTCTGCTTGTTTTATGGCACCTAGAAATGCCGTCTCGTGAGAGACAAAGAACCGGTTTGTGAATTGGACCACATGGTTGAGCAAAGATGGATTTTCCCTTCAAAATCCCTTGGACTGTTTGGATGTTCCTGAATTTGGTAAATATGTATCTTTTACTGTGTAGTTAAGGCAAACCGCCTTAGGCTTATTATTTTGGTAACCCCTGATAGTCTGTGTTATGCTCTGTACTAAATAAAGATTCCTCTGATTGTTAAAATTGTCTTTGATGTTGTACCTGAATTCCAAGCCTAAATCCTGTGGCCTAAACGCTCCCCAGATAAGCTACTATTGGAGAGTAAAATTGTGCATCTCTGAAGTGAGTTGCTATTGTGTTAAATCCCAGATGCTAACTAAGGGTTTGGAATCTCTCCCTTAGGAAAGGCAGGGGCTAGTGAAAAGAGGTTCTGGTGGCATATTGTTCTGAAAACCTGAGAGGGTATAGCCTACCTCTGGGTTTGTTGTTTAATGTACTGGAAAAGTACAGGATTGCCTCCCATCCCTGGACTGGCTTGGGGGGGAAATACCTGTACAATATCATTGATACCTAAAGAGAGGATTTAATATTGTCAAGTAATTACAGACCAATATAATTGTTGAATAGTGACTACAAGTTATTTACAACAATTTTAGCTGAAAGATGTAAAATAATTCTTCAGGAATTTGTACATGAAGATCAAAGTGGATTCTTACCTAAAAGACAGCTGAGAGACAATGTTAGGCCTGTTAACTAGACATCTTAGAAAAACGTAACAAAAAACAATGTCCCGGCTAGCAGGCACAACAGGCACCCAAGCAGACAGTGCCAGAGCAGTCTGGAGAGTGAAGTCAAAGCCAGAGCAAGGATCAGTTATTTGTTAGGTGCAGACAGGTCCGAGAAGCAGAATCCAAAGACAGTCCAGATAGCAAAGTCCAAGGTCAGTCTGAAAGTCATAGGGTGCAAGGCAGGAGTTGTGGTCACTGGGCTCACAGATATGTGACTCATTTCACAGCTGGAAAGGCATGCCAGCTTGGTTTAAGTAAGCCTCTCACAACAAGCTGAGTTATGCAAGGCAAGTTCTTGCAATCACTCAGGGCTGCTGTCAGCCAAACACCGGCATTGAGCAAAGAGATGTGCATTGCGCCTTCTCTCTGTAAGGTGCCAGTGAGATCACTCCTGGCATTGGTCTGCTGCTGAGGGGGAATCAGAGGAGTTGTCCTGCCCTAGCTGGTCTTGAACATTCCCTCCCATGGTCCACCTGGAGGAGTCAAGGTCAGCTGTCAGCATTGAATCCTGGAGCGCCTGTCTTTCCTCAGCTGTTTCTTGTGAGCTGGGCCCAGGTTCTGTGACACTCGAGGAGTCTTCCTCCAGGCTGAGTTCCGACTGGTCAAGCTGACCCACCACAAGCAAGCTGCGTTCATCTTTCTAGATGCAGAGAAGGCTTTCAATAATTTGAATTGGATTTTTCTGTTTAGAATCTTGGATGACATAGACTTTGGAGAAAACTTTACAAAATGGGTGAAGTCGCTTTACATATCCCTAACAGCACAAATAATTATTAATGGAGATTTGACTTAACCATGTGAGATACAAAGAGGAACAAGACAAGGTTCCTCATTGTCACCACTTTTGTTCATTTTGGTCCTTGAAGTATTGAATAGAGATATGAAAAGATGAAACAATTGTAGGTGTAAAGATTAAAGGAGAATCTTATAAACTGATAGCCTTTGTAGATTATTTGTTTTTGGGAAATCCTTTAAAGGAAATTGAAACGTTAATGATTAAGTTGAAAGAATTTGGTGCAGTAGTGGGTTTTAAAGTCAATAAACAGAAAACTCAGATGATAACAAAAATATGAAAATACAAGACCAAATGAAATTGATAAACAAAGCAGGTTTTAAAATTGAAAAGAAGGTACAATATTTGGGTACTGTATGTTATTTCAAAATAATTATGTTAAAATTTGGAACACATTTTAAAAAGCTATGTTGAAATGGGATAATGTTCAGCTGTCACTTTTGGGGAGAATATCTGTGATTAAGATGAATGTCTTACCTAGAATTTATTTCAGACAATTCTGATTTTGACAACAGATGTGCCATTTAAACAATGGCAGAAAGAGATCTAGATTTGTATGGCAAAGGAAAAAACCCCACACAAATTAAATATAAGATATTACAAGATGCAAAGGAAAGGGGAGGTTTGGGTTTGCCAGATTTGAAATTGTATTTTGCTACTTGTTGTTTAGTGTGCATGAAGGACTGGTTCTTGTTAAAAAATAAAACATGACTTGAGGTTTGGATGGCATGGATACTTGATGTATGAGAAAGCTAAAGCTAATGCAGAAATTAATAATCATTATGTTAGACATGCTATTCTGACAATATGGAATAAATATAAACCTAGGATTTGTCCAAAAATACCCTTGTGGCTATTGCCACAAGAAGCTCATTTTAGAACAGAAATGACAAGTTTGCATAAATGATTAACATATCGTGATATGTTAGAAATACAAGGTGAATATCAATTAAAATCTAGAGAAGATTTATTAACAGGTTATACCTCAACATTGAAACACAAAGGCTTTACAGTTTAGCCAACAAATCTTGTTCCCCCCTGAACTTTGAGATGCCCCTAACGGTAGGGCCCCATATCTGTCTGGTATACAAGTACTGCAACAGCGCAGAGCCTTTTCTCTAGCAAGATTCAATGTAATACCATCAGCAGTCTTGCATGGGCGATATAACAATATAGTATATGAGGATAGACTTTGCCATTGCAATTCTGGATGTATTGAAACCATTTCGCATTTTTTTACATTGTCAATTTTACATGGATTTACATGTTAGATATTTAAACTCTGTCTTAGCTAACATAACGAACCTTCCTGATGCTTTAAAAGTGCACCGTCTTCTAAATTACACTGTTCCGGAAATATCAATGAACGTAGCCATGTTTTTACAATCAGCGATAAAGGTATGTCAGGAAAACTTACAATGAGTAATTGTTTTACACTTGGCTTTAAATGTGTGTGTGTCCTTTTTAAGGTATTTTATGCCAATAAAGGTCAACTCACTGACTGACTGACTGACTTAGGTTATACCTGTCATTGGTTTTTGTATTTACAGATCTTGGAAAGGTTTAAAGTAGACAAAAGGTATTTTGATTTTGAACAATTTAAGTCTGAATTTGAAAAAAGAATTATGTACAAAAAATGAAGATCTTATTACTAAAATATATACATTTGTGACTGAGTGTAAGAATGTATGATAAAATGGGCTAAAATATTTGGATATGATATACAAATGGAACAATGGGAAAAAATGTGGTTAAAGGGATTGAAATTTACATTAAGCTCTAGCCTTAAAGAGAATTTTTACAAGATGATGTACCATTGGTATATGTCTCTACAGAAATTGGCCAGAATGTATAATGTTGGAAATGGGAACAACATGAAGGACATTGTATCATATGTGGTGGACTTGTAAGAAAGCTAAAAAGTTACGGGTATAAATACAGCTATTAATACAGAAGATTTTAAAGACTAATGTACAATTGAAACCAGAGTCTTTTCTTTTGGGATTAATAGACGAGGAGCTAGAAAAGAGTCATGGAACTTTATTTTTATGGCAGCGAGACTACTATAGGCACAAAAATGGAAGAGTCTGACAATGCCAACAATAGAAGAATGGTTTGAGAAGATGTTGGAACTTGTAACAATGGCCAAACTTATTGCATTGATTAGGGAAAAGACAATTAAGGCCCCTGCCACATGGGGGGGGGGAGTATGGCTAAAGTGCGGCTTTTTAAAGCCGCACCCAAAAAAAATGTGGCGGCGGAATCACATAGATCCCCTGAGCCACCGCGCAGTTCCTCCCCAGCACGATCAGATGCTGGGGGGGGGGAAGCTACTGAAGGGAGAGCGAGGCTGCCGAACTGCGCATGTGTGCGCGTGCGCAGTTTGGCCGGGAGCCTGGATTGCTCCGGATGACGGGCGCGGTGGCGATCCCACGTCCACACTTGCTGCGGTGCTTCAGGTAAGTCCTCCTCTGTAGGAGGCTCTTTTTTGCAGAGGCTTTTCCGGGTTTAGGGACGGATCGGGGACGGGTGTGCGCCGCTTCCCAGATGTTGCGGTGAGATCGCGCCCGTTTGCTGCGCCCCTGATCCATCCCTCTCCCGGGCCAAAATCTTCCGTGTGACCGGGGCCTAAGTTCATTTATTACTGACTGGAAACCCCTTATAGACTTTTTGCATGAAATAGATAATACTGATTTGTGGGTTTGGGGGGATAAGAAATGTAGATAATAGGGGAGAAAGAGCTCTTTATTGTATGTATAGAGTAAGAGAAAATTATGTAATCAAGCCTATATTTATGGTAGAGAAGAGCCACAAGTGGCCCTGAGCCAGTGAGTAGCCATGCAGCCCCCATCAATCACTTCTTATGTTCTTAATAACATCTAGTTAATTTCCCCCCATGACAGACCCCATCCACTTCCCTCCCTTTGAGGCAAGATTTTCTTTTATGTGTCCCTTCACTGACTGAGCAGCCCTGGTAGCATGTATTCTTCTCTATAAAGTAGCTTTTACAGTCCTACCCTGTGTCAGTAATCTGTAATGGCTATTTTCTCAGCCCAGGACTTGAAGGAAGGGTTAGGGTCTCCCTTTAACTTAAATGACAGAAAATGGCACTTAAGACGCTTTTAAAATTCAAAAATATCAGAAGAACTTTTTTACATCGACTTCCCATTTGGAATTCCGGTACGGCGTTTCGACGGACGGGGGGAGCGAGACGCGCTCCGTCCCCGCCCGAACTGTTCCCGCTTCATTTGAGCCCCCTGAGGCTCGGGGGCACTCGACCATCCCCCCGGAGGTGGGGGATGGAGCAGGGGGCATCTTTTTGGCCCTCTCCCGCAATTGGCAGGGCGGGGGAGGTGTCCGAAACAGCCCCGAGGCTGAAGCGGGCAGCAGGGAACATGGCCGCCATGTTCTTGAGAAGCGACCATCCGTGTTTTTTACCTTTTTTATCTCTTAAATTTGGATTATAAATTGCAGCAATGAAGAAAAATAAATAGCAATCACAGGCACCTTCAAGTGGAAAGAAAAGAATCCCCAAATTGGTTTGGCATGAATTGGAAAGCGGCCAGAAAAGAGACTTGGCTAAGTACTTATAAACTTTTACTTTCGTTATTGCGGGGAAAAGATATGGAGCTCTGGGGACAGGACTACTGAGACTGGTCTTACAAAATATAAAAAGATGGCTGGAATGGGGGAAGAGGGATTGATTGAATTGTCTAGAGAAATGATGGAACAGTTCTTAAAGGCAATGGTAGAAAAAATTCAGGAGGGCATTAAAGAAGGATTTAGAGCCGCATCTGAAAACTTTCAAGGACCCTTTAAGTTTCCGGAGAATACTGAGACGGTGGAAGTATGTAGTCAGAAACAGGAGAACAAGGAACAGACAATAGAAGTTGAACTGAAAACGGAGGATATGGAGTTAATAAATACAATGGAACGATAACAAAGTGAGGAAATAAATAAGGGAAGCGTCTGGAGGAGAAAAAAGTTAAAAAGAGAAAGAAAAAGATGCAGAATGAAGAGAAAATGGAGAAGGAGACGAACTGTATGTAAGAGGCAAAAGTTTAGGAAGAGATGGAGACAAGCAGCTTCAGAAAACATAGAAGAGAGACTGGGAAAAAATCACCATGTGTGTAAAGGGAGAGAGCATGTGGACAGGTTACTGTGGCTAGGGATATTAATGATACATAGAAGGCAATATAAGCTAAATGGTATTGTATATTGGTGTTTATGAAATGTTTGGTCTGTAGTAAAAGAACTTAGGCTTTCAGAACTTAGGAATGAAGTATAGATGAGTGCTGAGATGGAAAATTAATTTTCAGAAATCAAGACCTATATGTAGGTGTTAATGGGGAGATTTTAAGGTGAGGGCAAGAAAAATTGAGAGAAATTTAAAGGAAACCAATTTACCTATGATTGTCTATATTGTGTTTATATGGAGATTCAAAATGAATTATTGTAAGCTAAGAGGAGGAATGTAATTATTGTCTAAAGATTTATAACCTGATGCAATGATATAAGGAAATTTAAATAATATGAAAGGAAATAGGTCTGTGACAGAAACTACATGAACCTATGAACAAGTGTTTATATTTTGATTGGTAAAATGAATTAATGTAAGTTTAAGATGAGGATATGAAATGTTTGATAATATAAGTATTATTTAATATTTGGTTGTGTTGCAAAAGGAAATGAATTAAAAATATTAATTATAATAGGTGTTCATAGCAATTATGCAGATTAGAGCAAAAAGATGATTTGAAATAGGCCTTAAATGGGGGATTTAAAGTTGAAAATATGAAATATGGCTAGGAAGATATATGAAGATAATATATAGAAATTTATTTATTTAGAGGCATTTATATTTTGATGTTTGGTAGGTTTAAGCAAATTAATATAGACGACAGTTTGAAATGTTGGGTAAAGATAGCGAAAAGGGTGCTAAATGAACTGAGTTAATTGGTATAAACAGGACAGATAATGGTTCTCATCCCTATAGGAACGTGAAATATTGGTTAATAGGGCTTTTTGTTGTTGTTCTCTTTTTGATTTTTGTTCCTTTTTGGCTCTGTGTCTTGGTTATTTTTTGAAATGAACTGATATTTAATATTGAATACTAAATAATGAGTATCCAGTGGGAAAATTAAAAAAGGGAAGGAAAAGTTTATATAGGTTAATACAAAATAGGATAAACATAGGTATAAAAGGTTTAATATATGTTATGGTAGGAATAACTGAAAATCGTGTTAGAGGTCTACCCCGAGAGGAGCAAGAAAGATAACTACAACTAATATAAATATTGGATGCTGGTAAACTTGGATAAGTAAGAAAATGTTTATGTTGCTGTTTAGAAGCAATTATGTACAAGTGGTAATGGGTGGTGTTGTAGGTGGTGGGTATCTGTATGTTTAAAAAACCCAATAAAAACATTTATAAAAAAAAAAGAAGAACTTTTTTACATCAAGGGGGAAGGTCAGGTGAAGTCGGAGGTTGAAAATACTAGCACAAACTCTTATTCTTATAGATCAGGCTAGTGAGAGTTTCTGGATTTAACCACAGTTATTATAGTTCTTTATTTTGAGTTTTTCTGGTTTTTCCCAAACCACTCCAGTTCATTTTATTTATGGAATAGCAGACTTTTTGGTGCCCAGAAGGCTGGTACCCTCTTCCCAGTACCCAAACCCCTTCTCTTGGAACACCAGAGAGCCAGTTTGGTATAGTGGTTAGGAGCGCAGTCTCTAATCTGGGAGAACCAAGTTTGAGTCCCCGCTCCTCCACATGCAGCTGCTGGTGTGACCTTGTGTCAGTCATAAGTTCTTTCAGAGCTGTTCTTTCAAGGACAGTTCTCTTAGAGCTCTCTCAGTCCCACCTACCTCACATGGTGTCTGTTGTGGGGAGGGGAAGGGAAAGGAGATTGTAAGCCTATTGTGTAGTGGGTTGACCGCATGGCTAGGCCCTTGCAGCTCCCCTAACATGCTGCACGCTTGACTCTTACACAACTAAGACAAAGACAAACGGCCAAGAGGCCAACTATATACATATCCAGGGGACACCCCTGGATCCCATTGGGGGGTTTGAACTTCCATCCCATGTTTCTATTGGCTCCCTGTTAGAGAGCCCAGGAGCCCAGTTCCCATTGTTCACCCAGGGTCAAGCTCTGGGTAGTCGCTGGCCCCTGGTGGCGGCCAGAGGACACAACATCCCTCCCCCCATGGTTTGCCCCCCCTTATGTCACGTAGTCCTTTAGGTACGCCGGGGGCCGCCGCTCTCTGGTGGATCGTCTGGGGCTCGGAATAGGGACCTCGGGGGGCCCGTCCCCCGTGCTGGGGAGCGCCTGTGGTGCCGGCCCCTCAGGTTCCAGCGTGACAGCTGTTGGGGCCTCCTCCGTGGCCTCTGGGGAGTTATGGGCCCTGTGGGGATGCTCTTCCATGGGCGGATCCTGCACGGGTGCATCCGGGGGGCTCCACTCTGGGCTGACTCCGTGTTCCCAGCCCTCTACGTCCAGATGTTCTGGAAGCAGGCACTGACTAAGCTGGTCAATGTGCCGCCTCGGGACTTGCCCGTCCTCTGTTGACACCTCATACATCACGGTGCCTGTGGGGCGGATAATGCGGCCCGCAACCCATTCCGGCCCTCTTCTGAAGTTCCTAGCGAAGACAGGGTCCTCTGGGAAGAAGCCACGGGGTGCTTTTTTCGGTTCTAGGTCATTACGTGGCTCCGGAGCCCTGTTGGGGTGTAACCGGTCCAGCAGGGTGGTTGGCCTCCGGCCCATGAGAAGCTCGGCTGGGCAGCGCCCACTTACTGGGTTGGGCATCGTCCTTTGCGCCAGGAGGAAACAGGCGATGCGGCGTTCCCAGTCCCCCTTCGTCAGGCAGCTCAACGCCTCCTTAGCTGTCCGGACCATCCTTTCCGCCTGGCCGTTCGTCGTGGAGTGGAACGGCGCCGACCTGATGTGTTTGATCAGGTTGCTGCTCAGGAACTGCTGGAACTCCTCTGACGTGAACGCCGTCCCGTTGTCCGAGACGATGGTGTCGGGGAGTCCGTGGGTGGCGAAGATCTTCCGGAGGGCCCTTATGGTCGCTTTAGTGGATGTTGCCGAGACGGGGCTTATCTCCAGCCACTTCGAGTAGGAATCCACAGTTACCAGGAACAACAGTTCCTGGAATGGTCCGGCAAAGTCTATGTGTAGCCGTGACCAAGGGGTTCGTGTGGACTCCCATGACTGGGCTGGCGCCCCCGGTGGGCTGGGTCGGATGGCCTGGCAGGTCTGGCAGTGTTTCCCCCAAGCCTCGACTTCCCCGTCGATGCCTGGCCACCACACGTAGCTCCTCGCGAGGGCTTTCATCCTGATGATGCCCGGATGCGCTTCATGCAGGGCCTTGAGAACCTTTAGCTGGAGGGCGCCTGGGACCAGGACCCTGTTGCCCCACAGCAGGCAGCCTTTGTGTGCCGACAACTCCTCTCGGCGGGCCGTGAATGCCGTGAACTCAGGGCCCTCAGGCTTCCCCGGCCACCTCCTCACCACCCAGCCCAGCACCCGGGATATGATGGGGTCCCGGGCCGAGCAGCGAGCAATGTCAGCGGCCTGCAGAGGTGCCTCTGGCAGTCCCTCCATCTGCAGGACGAGGTGCGCAGGGGCTGGGTCCTCCACCCCCTTCGGAAGGGGCAGACGGCTCAGCGCATCTGCGTGGCCCGTTGCTCTCCCGGGGCGGTGCTCTAGCTTGTACTCATAGGCCACCAAGAAAATGGACCATCGCAAGACCCGGGGAGAGATGATCTGGGGCGTCCGGCAATCGGGCGCGAAAAATCCCAGCAACGGTTTGTGGTCTGTGGCGATGGTGAAAGGCCAGCCATAGACGAAGTCATGGAACTTCTTGACCCCTGCAACAATGGCTAGTCCTTCCTGATCTATCTGGGCATAGTTCCGCTCGGCCGCAGATAGGGTGCGCGAATAATACGCCAACCGGGACCTCCTGGCCGTCAGGGAGACGATGCGCCAGCACTGCCCCAATGCCATAAGGAGAGGCGTTGCATGCCAAGACGACCGGCAGAGCCTCGTTGAAATGGGCCAGGACCAAGTTCGAGATCAGGAGTTCCTTAACGTTCCGGAAAGCGGCGGCCTGGCGGGGCTTGTCAAGGAGGCGATGTAGGGGTTCAGCTACCGCCGCCTTGTGGGGCAGAATGGCATGGTAGAAATTAAGGATCCCTAAGAACGCCTGCAACTCTGCTTTGGATTTCGGTGGTGGAGCTTCCACAATTGCCTTGACCTTGTCCCTGGTTGGGTGGAGGCCTTCCGCGTCCACCGTGAACCCCAGGAGGTCCACAGATGGCACCCACAGCCGGCACTTGTCCAGTTTGACCTTTAGTCCCGCCACCTGGAAACGCTGGAGCACCGTGCGGAGGCGGTCTGCGAAGTTGGCCGGCGTCGCAGCGGCAATCAGCACATCATCGAAGAACGGGGTGACGCTGGGGATTCCTTTAAGCAAAGACTCCATCAGTTGTTGAAAAAGTCCCGGTGCCACGCTCACCCTGAATTGTAGCCGCTTGATCCTAAACGCCCCCCGGTGGGTCACAATCGTTTGCACTTCAGCAGTCGCTTCGTCTACTGGCAATTGCTGATAAGCCTGGGCGAGATCCAGTTTACCAAATATCCTCGCCGCTCCCAAAGTGGCCAGTACGTGGCTGACTACCGGGACCGGATACGCGTGGTCCTGTAGTGCCTTGTTCAGCGTACATTTAAAGTCCGTGCAGATGCGGACCCCCCCATTCGGCTTTTCGACCACGACTATTGGGGTCTCCCACGCCGCGTGGGAAACTGGTTCCAGGATGCCCTGGGCTACAAGGCGATCTAGTTCCACGTCAATTTTAGGCTTGACCGACAGCGGAACCGTCCTGGTGCGCATGCGAATGGGGGCCACCTTGGGGTCTAGCCGTAGGGACACGGGGGGGCTGTATATTTGCCCAGGGAGTTGTCGAAAACGGCGGGAAACTCTCCACATATCTCTTTAAAGTCCTGGGCCAAGCAAAGCTGGACGCCCTCAACTGAAATCCCCAGGGGCTCAAACCAGGCGCGACCCAACAAGCTGACCAGGTCTCCCTTTACCACGATTAAGTCTAGCCAGCTCTGGAACCTCCCGTACTGCACCCGAAAAGTCCCAACCCCTTTTATCGGCACCCGATTCCGCTGAAAGTCCATGAGCGTGATGAGGGATGCTCGCAATCGGGGTCCCCCCCTTGGGCATAAGCGCTTCAGCGTGGCCTCGGAAATTAGGGGTCCCCCCTTTGGGCATAAGCGCTTCAGCGTGGCCTCGGAAATTATAGAGGCCGCCGAGCCCGAGTCTATCTCCATGGTGCAAGGGGACCCCTCAATCGTTACTGTGGCAAGAATTTTAGGGGCAGAAGATTTGCCGGGGAGTTGCAGTACCTTTTCTGCTGTCTGCGTGAGGTGGTAGAGTTCTTCGGCCTCGGCGGCGTCCTCGCAGTGTGCTTCTGCTCTGTGACACGATGGCGGTGCCTTCTTGGCCTTGGAGTGGCACACGCGAGCGATGTGGCCAGTCCGCCCGCAGTTCCGGCATGTTGCGTCGTGGAACCGGCATGACTTTGTTTCGTGGTTCTCGCCGCAGCTTGCGCAGTCGGCAGCTGCGGCGTGAGGTCGTTCCCTGCCGGGAGAGCGACGCTTGGGGCCTGTGTAGGCCCGGTGGGCCTCTTGCTCCTCGGAGTCATTCGGCTCAACCTGCTGGGCCGCAGTTGTGGCGTGGTGCGTTCGTTCCCAAGCGATGGCGGAAGACAGGGCCATGGCAAGGGTGACGTCCTCCTTCTCCGCAATCCGCCACTTGAGCTTCTGCTCTCTCAATCCCACGACGAAACGGTCACGGAAAGCCCCGTCGAGGTGCGCCCTGAAGTTGCAATCTGTGGCCAAGTGATGGAGCTCCGCAAGGAATTCTGCGGCCGTTTCCCGGGTGAGTTGGCTCCGGTCATAGAACGCCAACCGACAGGTCATCTCCGATGGCTTTGGAGCATAGTGGTCTTGGACTGCCTTGACGATCTGGTCGAACGAGCAGGCATCCAGGTCCGTCGGGGAAAGTAGTCCTTCGGCTAGGGCCACGACGTCAGTTCCACAGGAGGTGAGCAGGAACACTCTCTTTTGCGCATCGTCTGTCACCTTGTAGAAAGCGAGCGCGGACTTCATGCCTCGTACCCAGGCACCCCAGTTTTGCGGGCGCGCTGTGTCGAAGGGCGGCAGCAGGCCTGGACCGGACACAGTTGCCATCGCGCTAGATGGGGCTGGTGCTGGGGCCGATGCTTGGGCCTGCTGGGCAGAATCGGGTTCGGTTGACTCGCTCATCAGTCAGCTGTGGAGCTGTGTGTCTTCAGATGCCGTTCGGCCGGGTTGGCCTAGCGCTGAATCCCACCTTCGTTGCCACTATTGTGTAGTGGGTTGACCGCATGGCTAGGCCCTTGCAGCTCCCCTAACATGCTGCACACTTGACTCTTACACAACTAAGACAAAGACAAACGGCCAAGAGGCCAACTATATACATATCCAGGGGACACCCCTGGATCCTATTGGGGGGTTTGAACTTCCCTCCCATGTTTCTATTGGCTCCCTATTAGAGAGCCCAGGAGCCCAGTTCCCATTGTTCACCCAGGGTCAAGCTCTGGGTAGTCGCTGGCCCCTGGTGGTGGCCAGAGGACACAACAAAGTTGCTCTGAGACTCCTTTGGGTAATGAACGGCAAGGTATAAATCCAATCTCCTCCTCCTCTTCTTCTTCTTGAGTTGTTAACTGACTTTTAAGTCTCCACAAGCAGTTTCCAATCACACTAGAACAGGGAACCTCTTAGAGATAGCTTTCCCTGTTTAACTAGGTAGGGATTCTTCTTCTCTCCCTAGAAGATTTATCCCCTATTCCTTTTGGCCTGAACGGGAGACTTCTTATTCTGCCCAAACCTCCTTGCCAAACTTTCCCCCAGTTCGCTGTCTGTGTTCAAAACTACCCTCAGCTAATGCTGAATTATGACTATATTAAGTCATGTGAATTCTGACTTTGTCAGCTCTAAACCTTTTCTCTGTCAGGGCTAGTCTAAGACAGTCTCCACAAACAGTTAATGCAGGAATCTGAATCTGTTCTCCTCAGCATCCAGTTCTCACAAGATTTTTTCTGCTCAGCTGATGCCAACCAATCACAGTCCTGTAGATTTATGTATAGCACTTTTAAGCCTCTTAAAAAGTGCAGTCCGTCATACCCCCAAACACACCTATCCATAGATAAATTATTTCAAAATGCTTTTCCAACACTCTTTACTTCTCATCATTACCAAAACCCTTGACTTTGTAAAAATCTCAGCAATAATTAATCATGCTTTCCCATGACAGTTCCAAATCCCTGTTCACACAATAGTATATCAAAGGGGCTCCCAGTCTGAATCGACACTACTGACTTTGATGGACTAATGATCTCATTCAGTATAAGGCAGCTTCATGTTTTAATATCAACAATATGTGCAAAAGGGAAACGTTTGATGTGCTGCATCATATAAACTTGCACATATCTCTTGCTCATCTGCCCCCAATGTCCAGCTCCATCATGAGATGCATCCAGAACATTCCTTGCTAGCAGAAAAATCACTCACCCTCTTTGGCTCTGTTATTTTGATAACTGGGAAGTACTGGAGAGGAGATGCATTTTATAACCATCCAAGAGTCGTATGCTTGCCTGGTTTCATAATTACTTGCTGCACTTTATGCCACTATGAAAAGCTGTATCACAATGTGTCAAATAATAATTTGTTAATACGTGTTTGTCAGAAATTTATCTTATTTTGTTGTTGCTTCTGACTTCCATTATTTTCAAATAAATATAAAATGGTAACTTAAAAAAATTACTTTAACTAAAAATATGTATCTTGCCACCAACATGAGCTTGTACATGCACTTGCTCATGCACTTATCCATATCCATGTGTCTGCCATTTTGAAAAATGGTAGTTACAGAAATTAATGCCACAAATTAATATGGCTGCCTAATACATGTTGTAGCTGCCAGGTCCAGAAACAGACAAGAACCATGAAATATTCTGTATGACAGCTTTTAAAAATATTTATAATATTATGCTGTGATGAACTGCACTTTTAAAAGCTTAGAAGTGCTGTACAAACAGGTAAAGGACTGTGAAGGGTTAATTCTTCACAGAAACAGAGAGCCTTGAGTGATAGGCTACTCCAAGGAATCTGATGAGTTAGCATCAGTTGAACAGAGAAAGACTTCTGAAATGGATGCTGAGGAGGATTCAGTCAGATTTCTGCCCTGACTAAGTTGAACCCTGGCAGTCTGATTTCACCTTAGTGAGAGCAGTTTAATACAGAGAACTGGGGGAAAGTTGGCAAGGAAGTTCGGGAAGTAGGAGGAGAATCCCATTTGGGCCAAGAAAAGGGGACAGATCTTCTAGAGTGAAAAGTACACAAATTGAGAGTGATTTCAGCAAAGCGTACTTTATTCGATCAGGATCAAGACGACTTTGGCCAGCTCGCAGGCCAGCTTATATTCCCCGAGAAACTGCCACCCACAAGAGACCTCATACGATCTGAGGCCCTTAACTCGTATGACTCGGGCTGGGATCCAGGTGGGCCCCCTGGCATAGTTCCGCGTGTACACGGGATCTTCCGGAAAGAAACCCCTGGCTGCCTTGTGCGTCTCCATGCTCTGGGCCTCTGTCAATGCCCGGTCAGGGTGCAGACAATCCAACTGGGTCACCAGGCGGCGACCCAGAAGTAGCTCTGCCGGATTGCGCCCCGTAGTGGTGTGGGGTGTAGTCCACTGGCCGAAAAGGAAAGCCGCCAGTTTGTAGTCCCAATCTGAGGAGTCCAAGTGGCGGAGGGCATCCTTTGTTGTGCGGACCATGTGTTCCGCCTGGCCGTTGGTCGTGGGATGAAACGGGGCCAACCTGACATGGCGGATACCGTAGTACCTCGTGAAGTCCTGGAATTCAGCTGAGGTAAATGCTGTCCCGTTGTCTGTGACCAGCGTGTCGGGGATTCCCTGGGCACTGAAGATCTGCAACATTGCCCAGATGGCCACTTTCGAGGACATGGAGGGTACTGGGACTACCTCCAGTCACTTACTGTAGGCGTCTACAAATATGAAGAAAAGCTGGCCCTGGAAAGGTCCCGCAAAATCTAAGTGTAACCTTGACCAGGGGCGGTGTGAGGATTCCCAGGCTCTTTCCGGGGCTCGGAGAGGTTCCGGCCGTGATGCTTGGCATGGCTGGCACCTTTTTACTACATCCTCAATGTCTTTGTCCAGCCCTGGCCACCAAACGTAACTCTGGGCCAAGGCCTTCATGCGCACCACCCCTGGATGTGCCTCGTGCAGGGCGGTGAGAACCCATTCCCTTAGGGGCTTAGGGATGACCACCAGGCTTCCCCACAGTACGCAGCCCTTGTGGGCCGACAGTTCATTCTTCTGTGAACTGAAGGAAACCAATTCTGGGTCCCCTTTAGTCTCTGGCCACCCCCTCACCACCCAGTCTAATACCCGACAGAGACGTTTGTCCTTGGAGGTGCAGCGGGCCACCTCTGTGACGTGGACGGGCTGATCCGGAAGGGACTCCAGCAGTGCTACCTGGAGAGTGGGAGCTGGATCTGGGTCCCAGTCGGGTAGCGGGAGGCGGCTCAGGGCGTCCGCATGACCCATTGCCTTCCCCGAGCGATGAACAAGGGTGTAGGAGTACCCCACCATGAAAATGGACCAGCGCAGCACCCGGGGTGAGACCATCTGGGTCGGGGGCGAGGAGGCCCAACAGCGGCTTATGGTCTATGAGGACCGTGAGCGGGTGCCCATACAGGTAGTGGTGAAATTTTTTGACCCCTGCCATAATTCCCAAGGCCTCTTTATCTATTTGCGTGTAGTTGCGCTCAGCCACCAACAGAGTCTGCGAGTAATAGGCAACTGGGACCTCACGACCGTCCGGCAGCCAATGACCCAGGACTGCCCCGACCCCATAAGGTGAAGCGTCGCAAGCCAGCACCACGGGGAGAGCCTCGTTGAAATGCACCAGGACCGAATTTGACACCAGCAGGTCCTTAACCGCTTGGAACGCCGCGGGTTGCGGTGGCCCCGAGACCCAAGGTGCCAACTAGTCCAGGAGGCGGTGGAGTGGCTCCGCAACTGCAGCTTTGAGGGGCAAAAAGGAGTGATAAAAGTTTAATAGCCCCAGGAACGCCTGCAGCTCTGATTTGGATTTCGGGGGCAGTACGTGAGTGATGGCTTTCACTTTGTCCATGGAGGGGTGGAGTCTGGAGGCGTCGACCGCAAATTCCAGAAATTCCACAAGCTGGACACCAAGCAGACACCTTTCCCGTTTGACCTTGAGGCCTGCCACGTCGAAGCGATGTAACACAGCCCGCAGCCGGTCGGCGAAAGACAAGTGGTCCGGGGCGGCGATCAGCAAGTCGTCTAAAAATGGCTGAACTCCAGGGATACCTTTTAGGAGTCCATAAAAGATTGAAAAATACCTGGCGTGACCGAGACTCTGAACTGGAGGCGATGCACCTTGAAAGCCCCCTTGTGCGTTGTGATAGTCTGAGCCTCGGCCGTGGCAGCATCAACCGGCAATTGTTGATAAGCCTGGGCCAAGTCTAATTTGCCAAATACCCGGGCTCCCGCTAAAGCAGCCAACACATGGCTCACCACTGGCACTGGATAAGCGTGAGCCTGCAGGGCTTTGTTAATCGTGCATATGTAATCCGCACAAATGCGTATTTCCCCGTTCAGCTTAACTGGGGTGACTATGGGGGTCTCCCACCGGGCCGACGCGACTGGTTCTGGGACCCCTTGTTCCACCAGGCGATCTAGTTCTGCCTCAATCTTAGGCTTCATTGCAATCGGCGGTAGCTTGGCCTTAATACGGATGGGCCGTACCACAGGGTCTAGGTCCAGGGATATGGGGGGGGGGCTGAGAAACGTCCCAGTGTGCCATCGAAGACGCAGGGAAATTCCGTGCACACTGTGCCAAAATCCTGTGTCCCAACCTGATGGGTTCCATTCAGTGAGAGTCCCAGGGCCTCGAACCAAGAGAGTCCTAGCAGGCTGGAGAGAGGCCTATCCACTACCAGCAGGTCTAGGGTGCCATTAAAGTCTTGGAACTGTACCTGGAACTTGCCCCAGCCCAGCACCGCCATGGGGTTCTTATTGAAGTCCCGTAACCGGAAACCCCACAACTTCTGTAGGGGCGCCCCCCCCGGACACAGTGTGCGGAGTGTATCCATGGAGATTGGTGGCCTCCCGGATCACTTTATCCAGGTCCAGGTCGTCCTGGCTGACCAGCTTCCGGCGGAGCTTGGGCTCTCTTAGACCCACAAGGAACTGGGTCAACAGGGTGTCCGCTAGGTGCGGAAAGGAACAATTGGTGGCCGCTCGCCTGAGCCCGGCCAAGAACTCGGAGGCCGACTCATCCAGCCCTTGGACCCTCACACAAAAGTCCATGCGCTCGGCAAATTTTGTGGGCTTCGGCAAAAGGTGGTTGGTCAACGCTTTCACCAGCACGGGGTAGGGCTCGTCCTTGGTCTTCTTAGGTGCTATGAGGTCCTTGAGTAGTAGGACCATGTCCATGCCACACAAACGAAGGAGATGAGCTTTTTTCTTTCCCTCGTCCGCAATGTTATGGTAGTCGAAGTAGTTTTCCAGGATCTCGAGCCAGGGCTCCCACTGTGTGGGACAGGAGATATCGAAGTCTGCGATGCTTTTCTGTGTGGCGCTTTCCTGAGTGGCTGCCATCTTACTGCTACACGTGGTGCAACGGCTGGACGGCAGGAAGTAGCGAGCGTAGGAAGGAGTGGCACGGTGCTGCCTCGTAGTCAGCAATGCAGCGCCTTCAATGAGAGCCTGATGCCAGCGGTGGGGACAATTGCGGCGAGGCGCCTCCATGTGGAGGCGAGCGGCGTAGATGGCAGAGTGGGGCAGTGCTGCTCTCGAGGTCAGCGGTGCGATGCTCGGAGCTTGGGAGCGATGCGGTGAGCGGCGCTTCTCGAAGATGCTCAATGCTGGTGGCGGTGGCAAATTCGGCACGGCGGCTCATGGCGCTGTCCAGAACGTGGTCTCTGTTCAGAGGGAGATGAATCCCACCTTTGTCGCCAGTGAAAAGTATGCAGACGGAGAGTGATTTCAGCAAAGCGTACTTTATTCAATCAGGAACAAGACAACTTTGGCCAGCTCGCAGGCCGGCTTATATTCCCTCAGAACCCACCACGCAAAACACCCCCCCACTTCCCGATAGGTTATTTACAGTGGCCGAGAGTCCCATTGGCTTCTCGGCCAGGAACCTAGCCCTCTGATTGGGGCGGGCTAGGATCCACCTGGTCCATTGTCTCTAGGAGCGAAGCTTGAGGTTTGCCTCTGGACAAGTCTGGACATGTCCGGAGTTGTCAGGACTTGATACACTACAAGATGGGTGTCCCCGGCAAGGCTCCGTTTCTCACACCAGGGCTCAAGATACGAGATCTGGGATGAAGATTCGGCTATTGCTGCTTTAAAAGCCCTCCGCTTGGCCCCGGTGCAAGAGCTTGAGTGACACTCCCAAAAAAGGAAGTTACGGTTCTCACCCTCCTCGTCGCAAAGTCCAAGGCAACAAAATCGTTCTGAAGCGAGTATGGAAGAAGTGTGACTGTCACGGTGAAGAGTCATAACAAGCTGTTGTTGACCTGCAATTATCTTTCAGCTTGTTCTGTGCGCATTTCAAGTAGTTCTATGCTATTGCTAATTTTATTTTTATTTTCCTATATTAACTTTAAGGGGGGAAGGAATGGGGTGGGTTAGGACCATTAGTTCTTAGTCCCCATTGGTGTTGAGGGTCTCACTACAAGAGCATAGCTCTGTGTTCCTTTACCTCTCTAGCTAGAGGGGTAGAGGTTGGTGATTCTCTCTTAAATCCAGACAGCAGTAGTGAATAAAGAGAAACGTCTTAGAAGTCTCAGAGTTTAGATACTCCTTTTCAGCTTGCTTTTTTTTGGGGGGGAAGGGAAGGGGTGCGGGGGAAGGGTGGTTTATCCCTAGTGCCCTGGGTGAATGTTAGTTTTAATTTGGAGTTTTTAATATTTACAACCGTTTTTAATAGTTAGTGGTTAGGAATTTAAATAGGTGCAAGACAAGATTAGGAGAGTGGAAAAAAGAGTGAGACACTAAATTGATGTAACACAGTGAAACAAGAAGGGAGAGAAGGAAGTATATAGGGTTCTCTTATTCTAGAACATGTTGTAAAGTGTATAACAAAGCTTGATTTTTGTTTCTGTTTTTGGTTTCCCCCCCTTTTTTTAAAGCTCTTTTTGGTATTTTTATAGTATAAGTTTAATTGTACAGAGTCATAGTACACAACTTGAAGTTATTTACACGGTGCATAGAGGAAGGTAAACAACAGGATAGAGGTGGGTGGGAAATTGCAATAACATTTATAAATTATAACTATAAGTAAATATTTACAAAATGCTAGATGCATAAAAAATAAGAACTATTAACGTCCAAGGTGTTAACAACTGCATTAAACAAAAAGGGTTGACTTCCTTTATTCTAAAATCTTGCCCGGAAATATTATTTTGCCAGGAAACACACGGGCAAAAGAGAAAATGCTACTCAAAACAAAATGTTATGACCAACAATTTAATGCGGCTGGTACCAACCAAGCAAGGGGGGTGGCAATTTTGATAGCAAACTCTTTGCATTTCAATTGCAAAAAAGTAACAGCAGATCTTATGGGTAGATTTATTTTTGTGAATGGTACCGTGAATTCTGAATCGATAACATTAGCATCCATTTACACCCCAAATAAACAACAAACACAATTTATTGAGGAAACTTTAAATAAACTTAGATTTTTTTCAAGAAGTCACAGTGATTATAGGCTGTGACCTCAACATGATAGCGGACCATTATTTGGATAGATCTAGGAAAAATACAAAACAAAAAAAGACTAAGAAGCAATATAAAAAGAGATACTTAAAACACACCACCTATGTGATGCATGGAGAGAAACTCATTCTGAAGAAAGAGATTATTCTTACTTTTCGCCAAGACATCAAATATACACGCATATAGATTATATCCTAATCTCAGGAATACTAATGAACAGAATCAAAGAATCTCTTCTAGGCCCCTTCATGTGATCTTATCATGCTTACATAGAATGCAAACTATCAAAAAAAGTAATGACAATGAGAAACAGCACATGGAAATTAAATAATTCCATTTTATTAAGAGATACTTACAAGGAGGACATAAAAACGACAATAGTTAACTATTTCAAATAAAATTATAATGGAGAGGTAGACGAGTTCTACCTCTTGTTGCCATGCAAGCCTATCAATGTGTTTTTATGAAATATGAACTATGCAAAGGGACTGTATAATATGGAGACCTGGGAATACCTGTTGAGACTGCACATCTGAAAGAGGGACACCTTCCTTTAGTGTTGCTGCCACAGTGTTAGTCCAGAGTCATCAGACATCTCACTTGCTGTGAGATGAAGCAGTTCTATAAGTCTGCACAAAGCCTCATACGCCATGGCATGGAAAACATGAGGACAGAAAACTCCAGACACCATTAGGAGTTTCTTCAAGCACATCTAGGCAACACCCCCTCCTCCAAACCTGCAAAGCTGCACATAGCTCTGAGACTCCAATAATAGTTGCTTAGCAACTAATTGCTCAACCATCAGCCAGCTGGCTGGGGCCATCAAGAGACAATAGCCGTAGCCTGATGATTCAATCATCCTTCATCCAGGTGCCAGTCCTCAGTCTAAGTTTCTAGCTCTCAATATTGGCCACTCCTTAGTCCCCCTCCCCTCTTCCAGCCAACCAATAATATGTTTTATGGGATGGACTAACAGAAGGTGACACAGGGGGATTTGGCCAGCCTAGCCAGCCCCCCACACCATGTTATAAAAAATGCTGACCGACCACATGGTCTCTCTCTTACCCTCTCCACGACCCCTATTGAAGCTTTAACCCTCTTATGTCCAGCTTGCTATCCATATATCCTACCTCCATCTTTAAACTCTAGATCTGCAGCTAGAGTCCACGTGGTTCTGCCGGTTCAGAGTACGTGTTCCCCATTTTCTATTTCTAAACCCCTCCATTCTTCCATTGGAACAGCTCAATCAATGAGGACAAGTAAATATTGCCCAACCAACGAATGTCCTGCTAATGCAACTGTGTTAAGGATCTATCTTTATTACTGAAAATAAGTACAAATGTGTGTGTGTTTGTGTATTGTTTGAATGATACATATCCTTCAGTAAAAAGACATTATATTTACTGAATACAGTCTCTGTGTCTGTTCTGATATTTACAGCAAAGGTGGGACTTCTGTATACATTGGTGTGAACCCTAATCTGCCTAGTGCCAATTAATAATCATAAACTCCGCTAGACTAATTAAGAATTCAGGGCAATTTGGCTAACAAAGTGGGGGCTCGTCCGGAATCACCCTGAACGTCTGAACACATGCTAGTCGACACGTGTTCTTCAGACGGGCAGATGTGGAAGAAAAACCTTTGCTGTAGTACTCACAGAGATTTGTGTGAAAGGTTGCTGTCTGCGTGACTGGCCCTAGAGGGTGCTCTATCATGGGAGGCTTTCCCCCCTTTCTCTCCTTCAGCGGGCTATCTCTTGGAGGCTGGCCACCCCAGACCCGACTGCTAGGTGAAAGCCAGTGACCGGTCAGTGCTCCGAATGCATTGAGGCCTCCCCCACGAAGTCCTAAGGCTATCTCGAGCCAACTCCCGGTCTATCTTGTGGGTGGGATCCGAAGAACGATCAGTGTAGGGTGCTAGGATTGCACTACACACACCACAACACATGTGCACCACGCCATTTTGAAACCCATGCATATGGTAGAGTGTGTGTGACTCTCCTCCATTTTGCTCTGTAAACAAAGCGCTTATATTTTAACTTTGGTTAGGGGTAATCCCGCTGAGACATATTGTCCCGAAACATGTCACTCTGGGAAACACTCTGGGAAGCTTTCAAAGCAGTAGCTAGAGGGAAGCTGATAGCTTTAGCTTCTAGAATAAAGAAGGAAAAGGAAATCCAAATCAATAATATACTACAAAACATTCAAAAGTTGGAAACACTACACACAAAAAACCAAGAAACAAAAATACGAAGAATTATTAGCTGTACGCAGGATTTTAGAAACCATAGAAACAACCAAAATTCAGAAAAATATTCTTTTTTTGAAACAACAATTTTGGCAGAAAAAGCCTAAAAACCTAAAAATCTTAAAATGGAGAGTAAGTTGAAAAATTCTTGAACGCAAAATCTTTTCTATTAAAGACTCAAAACATCAAAGGCATACAAACCAAAATAAAATTGCACCAGGTTGTGATGATTTCACCCCTGAATTTTTAAAAATCTTTAGCTTAGATCTATCAGAACCATTAGCCAAAGTCTGTAATGCCATCCTGCTTAAGGGAATCAAACCACTGTCATGGGGACAAACTTGTATTATTACCATTCCAAAGGAAAACAAAGCTCATACAGACCAATCGCACAGCTAAACTGCGATGCTAAAATATTTGCAACAGTTCTGGCCAAAAGACTACAAAAATCATAGCAGAATATATTAACCCTGATCAAACAGGTTTTATCCCAAACAGATGCATGACTGATAATATCCATAGAACTCTGAACATAAAATCTTATTGTAAATAAAAAAAAGCAGGAATCAATCATCCTCACAGTAGATTTGAAGAAAGCTTTTGACAGTGTTGAAGTTAACTACCCACAACAAGTACCACTGAAAAGTACCGGGTTCGTCGCATGGAGGACTCAGACGATGACATGCGTTTGCACACGTTCGAAACCCGCCGCGGCCAGAGTGAGCACCTGGCCCTTGTCCCAGCTCCAGCTAACCCAGCGGTTCGAAAGCGCCAACTAACATCAAAAATGTGCAAGTAGATAAATGGGAACCTACCTTAGAAAGTAGGGGCACCCTCCCCCGCTGTGGGGGTCGGTGGAGCCTCGGAGCCCAGTGGACGACGAAAACGGAAAGCGGCGAGTGGCGAAGATGGCGTCCGGGTACCTCGGAGGCGGAACAGACGTCGGCGGAGAGGTGGAGCCAGGACGACACGCGAGCGTGGACGGCGCAGGCAGGGTGGAGCCGCAAGGACTGAGCCAAGGCTGTGTTGGAGCATGCCGCGTGACAGAAGGGCCCGACCGATCCGCCACTGAAAGACCGCCAGATAGGAGCCAGAAGCCGAATGACGCCGAAGTCGACGTAGCCGACCTGGGAGAAAAACCCTCCACTGGGTGCTGGTAGGGATTGTCCCCACCCCTAATAATTGTGGCCATAGGTTAGGGATAAATGAGTAACTGTAGCCGCTCAGAGACCCCTTGGGGGGTTAGAGCGGGGTAGTAAGCTGAAATAAATAAATAAAAATAAAAATACTTAACACAAGACTAACTAAAACGGCCCTGCAAGGCCAACTATATACACACCCACCCAGCACAGCCCTAGTCCATTGGAGGGTTTGAATTTCCCGCCAAAGTGGCTATTGGTTGGGGCTGGGGGGAACTAGGATCCTATGTTCCTATTGTCCCGGGGAGCCAAGGTCCTGTCTTTGCCGTGGACCCCTAGTGGCGGTCCGCGTACATAACAGGCACATTTTGTTGACTGTCTTGTTCTGAAGGTCTAGGATTACCTTTGGATTATGATTTACTAGATGTCTGTGCCACAGTTCCAGACTCTGTTCATCTTTCCTTTCATGTACCAGGTGTACCTGTTCACTGGCAAGACTCAGTCCGTATATTTTTCCCTTTTGCTTATATATGCAACATTGTCTTTGCTAATAGTACACTTCTTATTTCCAAAACATGTCAAAGCCTTTGTTGTCTAATGCAGACACACTCAATAAATTACAGCTTGATTCAGGTACGTACAGGACATCTCCTACGTCATGTAGGACATTTTTGTGAAGTGTGCTACAGCATACCTTGAATCTGTATGCATTAACCATTAACAATTTTTATTTCTCCTTTCTCATTTCCATTAATTTCATCAAAGAAATTCTTGCAGTGTGTGCTGTGACCAGTGTTCCCTCTAACCTGAGTTAGTGTGAGCTAGCTCACAGTTTTTTTAGCCTCCAGCTCACACATTTTTATCTTAGCTCAGGAAGGATGGCTCCAGAGAAACTAATTTATACAGTAGCCAAATCACTCATTCACAATTTTAATGCCAGTAGCTTACAAAGCAGAATTTTTGCTCACAAGACTCCACAGCTTAGAGGGAGTATTGGCTGTGACTAGATGCTCCACTGTCTTTTAGCCACTTATTCTCTTGACTGTTATTCAGCGTCTTCATAAATAAGGCTTTTCTGGTTAATTAGTAAAAAAACCCTTTCCTTTGTATGCTGCATCAGGACCATCATGCTTTTGATTTTTAAAATTGCCTCTCTTTTTTTTATAGCTTGTGAGCTGCTCCTGTGCATTTTATAAAAGCTACTGTTAGCTGGTGTCAGAATCGGACCCTTGCCTGTGACATTTGGTCATTCTTCTTGCAAGTTTGGCTCTCTGATGTACATATCTTTGCTTGGCTGAATTATATTATTGTTGCACTTGCTATTTCCTCCCTGCTTGTAGTTCCCAACTCTCATGTAGCACCTGTCGGCAATGTATCAGTCTATTCCCAAGGATCCTCCTCTGACATTCCTGAGGGAGGAGTGACTGAGACATGTCTGTGTGAACTTAGATTAGCTGCGCTATTGTAACACTGAGTAAGGGAGCCTCCTCCATAAAGGCCAAAGAGAATCCTCACTGTTTATACTTCTCATGGCCTCAAACCCTCAAGATGGCTAACATATCGGCTTACGAAAGAGAAAAAAAAGAACAATTTTAGCTCTAAAACATGAAAAACATGAAGAAAAATATAAAGCCCAGGACTTAAAGGAGATAGTTGAAAATCTGGCACCTTTGCCAAATATAGATGAGGGGCTCTTTAAATATACAAACAGGTGTCATCACTTAGGATATTTATGCAGACCATGTACTGGTTGAATGGAGAGACTTCCTTAGCCTTGAGTTTAGCATCATGCAGACAGGTCCAAAATGAGAGACTTTCCATAGGTAAGCAATTTTTCTTATTTATACACTTGACTATAATTAATAGTTATAGTATGTTTACAAATGATATATCTCTTTTAGTAACTAAGGGCTAGTCCCACTACCATCTATAGCAACCTGAGAGGAGAAGGTGCTTCTATGAACTAGGAAGGTGATATTATAAACCAAGAGATATCAAGACACAATACACGGTAGAAAATCATAAATTCTTTATTGCTGGCTCTTTATTTAGAGAATTATTAGCTTGTGAAATACATTTTGTCTTGCAGTTGATTTGCTTCTGAGGAAGTTTCACCACGAAACGAAGTGAAAGCCGGCTGCTTTGTAAACTGTTTCTATATAGTTGTTACATTGTATATGGTCTGATATTGCTGCTAACTGTTTCTATATCGCTGTTAAATTGTAAATGCTTTGATATTACTGCTACATTGTATGTTCTGATTTTGTATACTTCTGGCTAATGCCCAAATATTGTATTTTGTACATTCTGAGTATTATGCTTTAGTATAAAACTGATTACAATTGCTTATATTTATTTATTTATTTGTTACATTTATACCCCGCCCTCCCCACGAACGGGTTCAGGGCGGCTTACAAAGGTCGGTACAATGTACCTGGTCTCCATAAAACATTAAAACATTTTAAACAAATTAAAACAGTCATACAGTTAAAATACTCTAGTAGTTAAAGTGCTCACAGTCTTAGTCGATACCTCATTAGCTTTAAGTGGCACTCTAAGATGTGCCCTCAAAATTCTCGAATGTTCATACCTTCTTAGGTTTTTCACCCCCAGTTTCTCTTATATTGCTTCCTTTATACTGGGAGGTCTGTGTTTCCTGTTTGTCAAAGTAGCTTATGGCATAAAGTTTTTATAGATATCTTGAATTCATCTATTATTCTTCATTTTAATATCCATCAGAAGATTTCTGTTGAATTTTATAAAAAAAATTAATCTAAATTAAAGTTCCTGGTTTTGTAAAATGTGCTATTTTACCTTGACCAGTAGGGGTCCTTTTCGTATAATATAAGTTCTGCATTTTAATTGGCCTTTTAATTAGCCTTCTTGATTGACAGGTGCCCATGATTGATTTCTGTGACTTCATAAACTGGCTGGCCATTTTCCCAGTTTCTGCTTGTTAGCAGTTTGCTAGTCTTAAGCAAAGTTTTTTATTTAGAAATATTGTCTTAGTAAATATTCAGCTAGCTGCTTCTTTTTCTATACCATAAGTTTTTATTCTCTGCCGGGGCTATTTTTGGGCTGGAACGCACCGGAACAGCGTTCTGACTGGCATCCGAGCCCTCCCCTCCTTTGCCAAAAGCCCTGCTCCGCTCACCCAGAAGTGGCAATCTGAACAGAGCACTGGGAGCAAGCATGTGCAGTCGTGCTTATCCTGTTGCCTCCCAAAAGGTTTCCACATTGCCTGGGCCCTCCTCCTGCCTCCACAGTTTGCTGCTCTTGCCTGAGTCGCCGAAGCACAGTTCCCCCAGCACCTGGAGCTGCAACACACAGGTGAGTGGGGCCAGATGGCAGTGTGCGCACGTCCCTCGCCTTTATTCTCCCCCCCTTCTCCAGTGAGGACTGCCTCGCTCAACACCCCAGCGGCTGCCCAGCGCACTGCAATCAGCACCGACTCTGGCAAGCGCCCCGCCGTGTCAAGTCTCCATGCACCCTCCTCTCTTTGCCTTCGTATGTCAGTTGACAGCTTGCCAGACACATGGGGCTCCTTTCACACAGAGCGGGGGGGAGGTGTTGAGATTGGGGAAAGTGAGGAGAGGAGAATGAAAACCGGAAGGGAAAGGGAAATGGCCTCAAAATGAAATAGAAAGGCTGAGTGGGACTCCCAGGAAGTTAGACGATCTCAAGCTTCCGTGAGAGCTCTTGGGATCAATGCTCCGTCTAAGCTCTGGAGTCTTGTGAACAAAAGTTCTCTTTTATGAGCTACCGGCATTCAAGTTGTGAGCGAGCGATTTGGCTACTGCATCAATTTGTTTGTTCTGGAGCCCTTCTTTCTGAGCAAGGACAAAAATGTGTGAGCCGGAGGCTAAAAAACTGTGAGCTAGCTCACACTAACTCAGCTTAGAGGGAACACTGCTTGGGATATTGCATGCTGGAAAATGAAGTCTCGTCTCCAAAGCAGTAAGCCTGAGCTTGTGATCCCATTTTTTTGTGGGTGGGACTGGCTCATTCCTTTGCCAAGGGAACCTGGACCTCTGTGCACCTTCTACTTGTTCCGCATGTTTTCTTAAGTGCACTTCCTGCTGTCAGTGAAATGCCTGACAGATGGCTCTCCCGGTGCAAAACACTGATCAGATTAATTTATGGAGTTCAGGTTGTTGAAACTGCAATGAATTGTGAAGATCTGGTAATAAGTGATGTAAAAACTGAGACCCTGAAAAGCTGCTGCCAATCTGAGTCAACAGTACTGACCATAGACTAATTGGTTTAATAAAGTGTAAAGCAGCATATGTTTTCGTTGGTCATTGCCAAGATTTTAATACTTTTGCAAAACTGAAAGATGACTTTGCAATGATGTTTCTTTAATTTAAAATTAGGGGGGAAATGTTATTCAGTTAATACATTATGGGCCAGAAATGTGTTTATTAATGTTTGTATTTAGTTTATTGCTAATATATTTTATTTATTATTAAATTTTTATCCCATCCTCCTGGCCGAGGCCGGCTCAGGGCGGCACAACAATAAAATTTGCATAAAACAATCATATTAAAATCACATACAATAATAAATACGACATTAATATTCAAACAAGATAAAGTGCTAGCAACATCCTTGTTATCCCAATTGGGTCTTTGGCCTTCTGCGGCTATCTCAGGTAATTGGCACGGGCTGTTTTGAAGGACCTATGGGCCAGGGCTCCGCCAAAGTAGGCATTAATTTTTGGTGGTGGAGGTGTTAGTGGTTGTTAATGGTGGCAGCTCCAAAAGCCTGGTGGAAGAGTTCCATTTTACAGGCTCTGCAGAACTGTGAAAGGTCCCGCAGGGCCCTAGTCTCTTCTGGGAGCTCACTCCACCAGAGTGGAGCCGCCACCGAAAAAGCCCTGGCTCTAGTTGCCACCAGTCTGGCCTCCTTGAAGCTTGGGGGGGGCAGCTGGTTCTGGGTCCCCGATCGCAGTGTCCTTTGGGGAACATATGGGGAAAGGCAGTCCCTTAGGTATGCAGGACCCTGGCCATAAAGGGCTTTAAAGGTCAAAACCAGCACCTTGAAATGGACCCGGTACGCTATAGGCAGCCAGTGCAACATCTTTAGCACAGGTTGGATGTGGTCCCGAATTGGGATTCCCATCAACAACCTGGCTGTGGCGTTTTGCACCAGCTGCAGCTTCCAGATTTGCGACAAGGGCAGCCCCATGTAGAGGGCTTTACAGTAATCCAATCTCGAGGTGACCATCGCATGGATCACTGTTGCCAGGTCATTGCGTTCAAGGAAGGGAACTAACTGCCTAATCAGCTGAAGGTGGTAAAAGGCTGACTTGGCAGTAGCTGCTACCTGGGCCTCCATTGTTAAGGAGGCATCCAGGAACACTCCCAGACTCCTAACCTCCAGCGTTGGCATGAGTGGCGCCCCATCGAAGGTCAGAAGCGGGATCCCTACCCTTGGACCACTCCGACTCAGGCACAGGACCTCCATCTTCGTCGGATTCAATTTAATCTGGCTCAGCCTAAGCCAACCAGCCACAGCTTGTAGCGTCGGGCCTAGATCTTCCGGTTTGGATTCAGACCGGCCGTCCAACAACAGATAGAGCTGGGTGTCATCCGCATAAGGTGACAACCCAGCCCATGCCTCCAAGCAATCTGGGCAAGAGGGCACATATAAATGTTTAAAAGTATTGGGGACAGGACTGCCCCTTGAGGCACTCCACATTCCAGTGGGTGCCTTCGGGATAGCTGATCCCCCAGTGCCACTCTCTGTCCCCGATTTTGGAGAAAGGAAACAAGCCACTGCAAGGCTAGTCCCTGGACTCCAATGTCAGCAAGACGGTGGGTCAGTAGCTGATGGTCAACCGTATCAAACACGGCCAACAGATCTAACAACAGCAGCACTGCCGATCCGCCCCGATCCAGGTGCCTCCGGAGGTCATCTGTGAGGGCGACCAGTGCTGTCTCTGTCCCGTGGCCCAGGCAGAAGCCGGACTGGAAGGGATCTAAAATGGAAGCATCATCCAGAAAGCCCTGTAGCTGCATCGCCACTGCCCTCTCTATTATTTTGCCCAAATAGGGCAAGATGGAAACCGGTCAATGGTTGGCCAATTCGGCCGGATCCAAAAATGGCTTTTTCAAGAGAGGGTGCACCACTGCCTCTTTAAGTGCCTCAGGGAACAGTCCCTCCAAGAGGGACTTGTTGATAATCTCCCACAAGGCACCCCGGAACCCCTCGTGGCCAGCTTTAATTAGCCACGGCGGGCATGGGTCAAGGAGGCACGTGGTAGGGGCAATCTGTCAACTTCCTCTAGGCTGAGCAGGTCAAAATAATCCATGATGTGACAAGAAGACCTGCTTGGAGCCTCGAGTTCCTTTACTATATCAACTATAGCGGGGAGGTCATGGCGGAGAGACAACACTTTATCCGCAAAATAGCTCACAAAAGCCTCACAGCCGATATCCAATTCCCTACAATTTCGCCTGTCCTGAGGCAGGGCCATAATAGACCAAATCATTCTAAACAATTGTGCTGGGTGTGAGCTTGGGAACGCAATCGTGGCCGCATAATATTGCCTCTTAGCGGCCTTGACTGCCACCTCATAGGATCTCATAAATGTCCTATAGGATGCTCTTGTGGCTTTGTCATGGGCACGCCGTCATTGCCTCTGTAGCCGTCTTAAGCCCCATTTCATCAGTTGTTTGCAACTGGTACAATACCATGAAATACTATTCTTGCATTTTTATCTGAGATGATTTTATAGATGGAATCTCTGAGTCTGCTAGTGAATTATTTATGTGGCCACTGTGTGGGTGATACTAATGAGAACTTGCTAGATTGCAACTTGCAACTGATACATGGTATGTGAATGATGTTTTGACCTCTTTCTTTCTCCAGACCTTATATAGTTTTGTAATTGCTTGAAACCGGCATTAAGAATATAATCAAAGCTAAGAAATAGTTGTGTTTCCTCTTGCTTCATATGTTACCATAGCTAGTTCTGTTCCTAATGTTGTCAGGTCCCTGCAGAACAGGAAACATTGTTCAGATGATTCTTCTCTCTTCCCTATAACTAGTGAGGAAAAGTATTAGGCAATATTTTCTCACCCAGGCTGTTGATTTAAAATCTTTATGATTTCATCTTTTGCCATGCCTTTGGCTCTTTCTTCTGAAAGTGCCAGCATATAAGTTATGCAGCTTCTACACCCCTCCTAAAAAAGCACCCATACATAATATCATTTGAATGTCTAATCTGAAAATATAAATGGAAAATTAAATCAGAACAGAATAGGCCCAGTTTATAGAAGCCAGTAGACTTCAGACAATTGCCTACAGAGCATGCAAGGCCATCTCAGTGTGTTCCTGTACTCACGTTTGAATGGGCTGGGCTGGGTATGAACAAGGAGGAAAAATACCTGAAGCTGAACTTGCAGCTTTAATTTTTAGGGAAGTGAGAAGTTTAGAGGAACTATATATAACAATGTTGGTAGATTATGTAAATACTTAATTGATTTAAGTTGAGCTTTGAAGTAAGTACTTAAACTATTTCATACAATATGTATCCTGGAGCCCAAACAGAGCCCTTAGAAATCAGAGGCATGGGGCTTTGGCCTAATATGCTAATAAGCTGTGCTGTCATTGGGTGTGGCCTAATATGCTAATGAGTTTCTGCTGTTGGTGTGGCCTATTATGCTAATGAGTTCCTGCTGGGCTTTTTCTACAAAAAGAGCCCTGTCATACCCCGAGATAATTACAGGGGTGAACTCGAGTGTAGTGTAGATGTAAGTTTGAGGACAGGGTTGAACCAGGATTTAAGGTGTAGTGCAGAATCACCCTTTGTTGGCCATGGCTAGAGCAGTCTTTGTCTTCCTCTCCTTGTTTGTTTGTAATGAGACGTCCATAGCTTCATTTGTTTGTTTTGAAGGTGAGCAAGGCTTGTTTTTGTTTGTTGTTCCCATAGTTCTGCTTTCAACATGCAGTTTTCACAGTAGCAAGGGTGGGAGATTTACGAAGTGAGGAGGGAGCTGAGGAATCACATGTTCGCCATCTTAAACAGCTACACCATGCCCCCTTCTGCTACATTCTTGAGTCTTTTGCCTTCCCACACTTGCTTCCAAGGTTTGTCCCTTTGTTTTAAAGATTCCTTAGAAGTGTGCCTTATACCAGGGAAACGCTATATCTCATAGAATATGCAAAGGTTTATGTGAAATAGATGAAAATACAAATATAACAAGAAAGTACAACAATATATAAATGCAAACAGTGTAACAGGTAGCCAAATAATGAAGGATCCGGATTCTTCTCTTCGTTTTGTGAATGTCACTTCATCAGAAGTAAGTATTCTTGACTACAAAGTAGAATACAGCATAATTTATATACTATAACATATATCCTAAACTATGTATAAAGCTAATGTGAATTGAACCCTGAGAAACCAATGATAAAATATTATATACCACAATCTTGGTGTCCTTATTTCTTTTCACGATGTAGAAAAATCAATTTTACAAATCTGTAACAATATTAAAACATTAATGTATGGAAATAACCTCATAGAAATACAGTACATCATATTACAATAATTTATAATGATCTATAATAACTTATACACTCACCAAGCGTCTTGTACAATTTCAAATAGTCATCAAAAATCTCATTGGGCACTAGTCAAACATAGCCACTGCTTCTCCATGCTAGAATGCCTTAAAATACACAGAGACCTCACTGGTTTTATAGAGGCTTATTTTAAAGTGACACCTGCTAATTACAAAAAGCAAGAGAAATCTATTTCATTATTTAGACCATAGGGACTAATGGTATGCAGCTTGTGTATCCAATATGCTTCACGTCTAAGTAGTATTTTTTTAGTATCTGTTATGTTAAAAGGGTCATTATTAAAGAGTTCCAAAACAACAAAAGTAAAGCTGTTACAATCATGTTGGTGCTCAAGGAAGTGGGAAACCAAGGGACAATCCACATTTTGTTGACAGATGCGAGACCTTTGTTCCACAATACGTGTTCTAATTGCTCGTGTGGAGACCTCTACATAATACCTGGGACATGGACATTTTAAAAGATACACATGGTTTTTTGTTGCAAAGTTGGTGAATTGTTTTAATTGTATATGTACCTTTAATTCTGGAAAGTCCACCCTATCAGTTTCCCAAACGAATGGACATACAGAACAATGATAGTTTCCAGGTGTAGCTAAAATAGGATAGCTTCCTGGGGAAACAACTGCTTTAATAAGATAATCTCCTACACTCTTAGTTTTCCTATATCCTATACATGGTCTATTTTCACAGCCTGGTATGTTGCTAACAACATTCCAATGTTTCATTATGATATTCTTAATTTGGTCTCTATAGGGAGTGTATTTTAAAGCCCATGTAAAATTATCAGTGTTGCACTTAGGTGATTTGTCCTCCAAAAGACTTACACGAGTTCTTAAAGCTGCCTTCATTGCAGCCTGTCTAATTATATTGCTAGGATAACCCCAACTAGCAAATTGGTCATCTAACTTTGTTTTTTCAACAGCATATTGCTCTGCAGATGTACAATTTCTCTTAATGCAAAGATACTGATCCCCTCATGGATCACTGCCTTGTCATGGCGAGGGGGCTTGCGCGGTTCGATGAAGCTGTGGGCTATGCCGTGAAGGGCCACCCAGGATGGACAGGCCACAGCAGAGAACTCAGACCAAGTGTGATCCACTGGAGAAGGAAATGGCAACCCACTCCAGTATCTTTGCCAAGAAAACCCCATGGACAGTAACAAAAGGCTAAAAGATATGACGCCGGAAGATGAGCCCCTCAGGTCGGAAGGTGTCCAATATGCTACTGAGGAAGAGCAGAGGGCAAGTACAAGTAACCCCAGAAAGAGTGAAGCGGCTGGGCCAAAGCCGAAAGGACGCTCAGTTGTGGATGTGTCTGATGGTGAAAGGAAAGTCCGATGCTGCAAAGAACAATATTGCATAGGAACCTGGAATGTAAGATCTATGAATCAAGGTAAGCTTGACGTGGTCAAAAATGAGATGGCAAGACTGAACATCGATATCTTAGGAATCAGTGACCTTAAGTGGACAGGAATGGGCGAATTTAACTCAGAAGACCATTATATCTACTACTGTGGCCAGGAATCTCGTAGAAAAAAATGGTGTGGCCTTTATAGTCAACAAGAGAGTGCAAAAGGCAGTACTGGGATACAATCTCAAAAATGACAGAATGATTTCGGTCCGATTCCAAGGCAAACCATTCAACATCACAGTAATCCAAGTCTATGCCCCAACCACTGATGCAGAAGAGGCTGAAGTGGACCGGTTCTATGAAGACCTACAACACCTCCTAGAACTAACACCAAAAAATGATGTCCTCATCATCATAGGGGACTGGAATGCTAAAGTAGGAAGTCAAAAGGTAACTGGAATAACAGACAAGTTTGGCCTTGGAAAGCAAAATGAAGCAGGGCAAAGGTTAACAGAGTTTTGTCAAGAGAACACACTGGTCATAGCGAACACCCTTTTCCAACAACCTAAGAGGCGACTCTACACATGGACATCACCAGATGGGCAACACCGAAATCAGATTGACTATATAATTTGCAGTCAAAGATGGAGAAGCTCTATCCAGTCAGTAAAAACAAGACCTGGAGCTGACTGTGGTTCAGATCATGAGCTACTCATTGCAAAATTCAGACTTAAACTGAAGAAAATTGGGAAAACCACGAGGCCATTCAGGTTTGACCTAGATCGCATCCCTGATGAATATACAGTAGAGGTGAAGAATAGATTCAAGGGTCTGGATTTGATAGATAGAGTGCCTGAAGAACTATGGACAGAGGTTCGTGACATCGTACAGGAGGCAGCAATCACCACCATCCCAAAGAAAAAGAAATGTAAGAAAGCAAAGTGGCTTTCTGATGAGGCTTTACAAATAGCAGAGGAAAGAAGGAAAGCGAAAGGCAAAGGCGAAAAGGAAAGATTTACCCAACTGAACGCAGATTTCCAGAGAACAGCAAGGAGAGATAAGGAGGCCTTCCTGAATGAACAGTGCAAAGTAATAGAAGAAAACAATAGAATGGGAAGGACTAGAGATCTCTTCAAGAAAGTTGGAGAAATCAAGGGAGCGTTCCATGCAAAGCTGGCCATGATAAAGGACAAAAACGGTAGGGACCTAACAGAAGCAGAAGAGATTAGGAAAAGATGGCAAGAATACACAGAAGAACTATACAAGAAAGACCTCGATGTCCTTGACAACCACGACGGTATAATCACTGACCTCGAGCCAGACATCCTGGAATGTGAAGTTAAATGGGCCTTAGAAAGCATTGCTAACAACAAAGCTAGTGGAGGTGATGGTATCCCAGCTGAGCTATTCAAAGTCTTAGAAGAGGATGCTGTTAAAGTTCTGCACTCCATTTGCCAGCAAATTTGGAAAACGCAACAGTGGCCACAGGATTGGAAAAGGTCAGTATACATTCCAATCCCAAAGAAGGGCAATGCCAAGGAATGTTCAAACTATCGCACAATTGCACTCATATCACACGCTAGCAAGGTCATGCTCAAGATCCTACAAGCTAGGCTTCAACAGTACGTGGATAGAGAACTACCAGAAGTACAAGCTGGGTTTCGAAGAGGTAGAGGAACTAGAGATCAAATTGCCAACATTCGCTGGATTATGGAGAAAGCAAGAGAGTACCAGAAAAATATCTACTTCTGCTTCATTGACTATGCTAAAGCCTTTGACTGTGTGGATCACAACAAACTATGGCAGGGCCTTAAAGAGATGGGAGTACCAGACCACCTCACATGTCTCTTGAGAAACCTGTATAAGGGCCAAGAAGCGACAGTTAGAACCGGATATGGAACAACTGATTGGTTCAGCATAGGAAAAGGAGTACGACAAGGATGTATATTGTCGCCTTGCTTATTTAATATATATGCAGAGTACATCATGCGAAATGCTGGCCTGGATGAATCACAAGCGGGAATTAAGATTGCTGGGGAAAAGATCAACAACCTCAGATATGCAGATGATACCACTCTAATGGCTGAAAGTGAAGAGGACCTAAAGAGCCTCTTGCTCAGGGTAAAAGAGGAGAGCGCAAAAGTGGGCTTGAAGCTCAACATCAAAAAAACTAAGATCATGGCATCCGGCCCCATCACTCCTTGGCAAATAGAAGGGGAAGTCGTGGAAGTAGTGACAGACTTCACGTTCCTGGGATCCCAGATCACCACAGACTGTGAATACAGCCATGAAATTAAAAGATGCCTGCTCCTTGGGAGGAAAGCGATGGCGAACCTAAACAGCATGATAAAAAGTAGAGACATTACCCTGCCAACAAAAGTCCGCATGGTCAAAGCAATGGTATTCCCAGTAGTAATGTATGGCTGCGAGAGTTGGACTATAAGGAAGGCTGAGCGCCGAAGAATAGATTCTTTTGAACTATGGTGCTGGAGAAGACTCTTGAGAGTCCCTTGGACTGCAAGAAGATCAAATCAGTCAATCCTAAAAGAAGTCAACCCTGACTGTTCCCTGGAAGGCCAGATAATGAAACTGAAGCTCAAATACTTTGGCCACCAAATGAGAAGGGAGCACTCACTGGAGAAGACCCTGATGTTGGGAAAGATTGAAGGTCAAAGAAGACGGGGACGGCAAAGGATGAGATGTTTAGACAGTGTCAAAGATGCAACGAACATGAAATTGAGCCAACTTCAGAGGACGGCGGAAGACAGGAAGGCCTGGCGGGAGCTGGTCCATGGGGTCGCGAAGAGTCAGACTCGACTGTGCGACTGAACAACAACAACAACTGACCCAGTGGTAAATTATGTCTGAGATGTCTTGCATGATGTGATTTAAAGTGCAAGTAAGAATTCCTGTCTGTGGGTTTGGAGTATGGTTTGACTGCTAATTTTCTAGTTTCAGTACAGTAAACAATAGTATCTAAGTAGTTAATTTTCTTTGAATCTGACTGTGAAGTAAATTTTATGGTGGCATGAAGTTGATTGAGCCATATGGTAAAGTTGTCAAAATCCATTTTGCCTATAAAAATAACAAATAAATCATCCAGAAATCTTTTAAAGAAAAAAATGTTTTTAAAGAAAGGATTGTTATTAGGATTGGTAATCCATTCCTCTTCAAATTTAGCCACATAGTTTAGCTATGCTGGGTGCAAATGAATTTCCCATAGCTACTCCCTTGATTTGGAGAAAAAAATCTTCTTTAAACCTAAAGTAACTTCTTTCAAAAATAATATCTGTCAGGTTCATCAAAAAGTGTGTGGGAGGGTAAAGATTGATTCTCTGTTCTAAAGTAGAGAAAATTACCTCACAGGCTTCATTATGGGGAATATTAGTATACCAAGATGTAATAACCATAGTAGTTAAGATGGCATTCAGACCTACAAAATCGCTGTTACCAGGTTTGTTAGCCAATGTAATAACTTTCATTTCAATTTGGATGAAATTAAGTATACAATTTGACTAAAAAAAATTATAATTTCATTTCACTTTTTAATTTAGAATAAGTTGTGGTGGTGATATGACTATACCTATGGCCCATCACTAATACCAGGAGTCCAATTATAAGTAGACAAGGTAACTTTATCTTTAATAGAATCATTTTTTATTTACTAATAGTTTCTTTTATACATTTGGACAAAATAATAAAGTTGCTTCTCCCCCCCCCCTTTTTTTACTTTTCTTTGAATAATTTCAGGAAACAACATCTGGTTTAATTATATGTGTATTAGAATTCTGTAACAGGTCTTTGAATGTGTGTCTAGAATATATAGATAATAGTGACCCTTAGGGGCCAAAACGCGTTTGGTCTTCAGTTGTAAAGTTTTTACCCATCATTTGTATGTATAGTGGATAAGCTTTTATAGTCTGATTTGAGACAAAGCAATTTTTAATCAGGAAAGTTTTAACACATGTACACCTTAATAAATATTTGTACTTTTTTATATATATGGTTTATCGTTGCATTTACTACAGCGCCAGTTCTGGTGGCCCGGGATGAGGAAGGATCTTTCCCCGTGTGTTCAGTCGTGCCGGACGTAAACTGCCGGGATTGTTGCGGCCCCTAACCACCCCGGGACAACCCTGGGAGGTGATCTGCATGGATTTTATCACTGATTTGCCCCCCAGCTGGGGGAAAACGATTATATGGGTAATTGTGGATCTTTTTACCAAGCAAGCCCATTTCGTCCTGTTTAAGACTATGCCTACGGCACACCTCCTGGCCAAGGCGTTTCTCCAGCATGTTTTCAGGCTGCACACTTTGCCCCACAAGATAATCTCCGACCACGGAACTCAGTTTGTTTCTAAATTCTGGAAGGAGCTCATGGATCTGTTGGAGGTAGAGCAGGGGCTGAGCAGTGCATACCACCCAGAAACTGACGGACAAACGGAACAGGTGAATCAAACCCTGGAACAGTACCTCCGTTGTTTAACAAACTATCAGCAAGATGACTGGGAGGGGCTCCTCCCTTTTGCTGAACTTTGTTATAATAATGTGTTACTCATCTACAGGGGTCTCCCCGTTCATGGCCCTTAATGGTTATGAGGCTCCGCCCCTCCCTTTCTTGACGGATGCTCCCCTGCCTGTTGGGGATGTGGGGGACTGGTGCCAGCAGTTGCAGGAAGCCTGGCCACTTCTGTGTAAAACTTTAGATAAGGCAAAATATGCTTATAAACTACAAGCTGACAAAAAACGTTCTGAGGCTTGGAATGTCCAGCCAGGGGATTCAGTCTATGTTTCCACTAAGAACATCCGGGGTCTTCACCTTACTCATAAATTAGGGTGGAAGTTCATAGGGCCTTTTCAGGTGTTGCGTAAGATCAATGATGTGACTGTTGAACTGCACTTGCCTAAAAATTTAAAGTTTTTACATCCAATTTTCCATTTCAGCCTCTTAAAATGAGATCATGGGCCAAATGTTTGGACAGCTGCCCTCCCTGATGGTGCAAAGCGAACCACATTTTGAAGTTGCTGATATATTGGACTCTAAGCTTAAACGTAATAAGTTGTACTATTTGGTGGAATGGGTTGATTTTGGACCACAACATTGTGAATGGGTGGAGGTAAACCACATTAAAGCCCCTCGGCTTTTGTGCCAGTTCCATTGTTGTTTCCCGCAGAAACCGAGGGGAAGGGTTTTGGGAGGACAGGATATCAGTTAACACTGCCATGTCTTTGGAATGTGTGGGGGGTGATCCTCCTTCCTGGTACACTAACAATGTATCCTGTCTGGGTTGTTATCTGTGTATGCTTTTCTGACCTTGGGATTCCAGCTGCTCCTGACCTGCTGGGAACAAACAGCTCCTATTTTCGCCCGCTCACTTTTCTCCCGCGCACATGCACAATGCACAATGCTTATTGGCTTCTGCGTGGTGTAATAGGGGGTGCTTTGAAACTACTATAACTTTGGGTGTCCTGCTGCTTTGGGCCATTCCTGACAAAAAACGTTCACGTGTCATAGTTATGAACTACCAATAAACAGAATACTTCTTATGAAGCACTGTGTGGTGTGATCTGACTATAGAACCTGACAGTGTTCCTTCTAAGCTGAGTTAATGTGAGCTAGCTCACGGTTTTTTAGCCTCTGGCTCACACATTTTTCTCTTAGCCCAGGAAGAATGGCTCCAGAGCAAACTAATTTATGCAGCAGCCAAATCACTCGCTCACAACTTTATCGCCAGTAGCTCACAAAGTAGAATTTCTGCTCATAAGACCCCACAGTTACCCATTCTATTCTGTTTGGGATGTGAACTGCTCCGCTCGGGGGGGGGATTAGAGGGAACATTGGTTTTCAGTATACAGATTGAAAACTTCATTTCCCTCTTGAGAGTTCCAGCATGTCCTTTTTTAAAACAGCCCTGTACATACAGACACACACACACGAACACATATTATATTGCTATCTGGGTTAGCATATGAAGCTGACTTTTACTGAATCAGGTCATCCACTTGCCTAATATTGTCTACCCTGACTGGTAGCAGTTTTCCAAGATGTCAGGGGCAGAGGTCTTCTTTTATACTGCCTGGGAAGTCTGCATTAAGTGAGTGAACCAGGTAAGTACATCAGAGATCTACTCTTTCAAGGAATCATCATTTTTAAAGAATATTCAGTACTCCATAGATTGTACAGAGTCAGAACATAAGAGCCTAACCATAAGCCAAAGTTTTTGAAAATGTTGGATGCTGTAAAGATGTTGGGGAACTGAATAGATCTGCCCACTGGCCTGGTATTTTTATAGGACTTAGTCTCTTGGTTATTAGGGCTGTTTGTGAGGGACCCATAGCTCAGAGGTGGAATGCCTACTTAACACATAGAATCCCAGGTTCAGTCTCTGACATCTCCGGTTAAAAAGAACAGGTAGTTGGTGATAGGAAGGCTTTCTACCTGAGTTCCTGGGTAGTTTCTGCCAGTCAGAGCAGACAATACTGACCTAGACCAATGAGCAGCTTCAGTATAAGGCAGCTTCATGCGTTCAATATACCCAACTGATTTTCATTATTATGAAGGTGGTGATTCCGTGCAGTTACTCATGAGTAAATTTCATAACAATCAGTGGAATTTACTTCCAAGTAAGCATGAGCTGCGGTGGCTCAAGTGGTTAAGACGCTGAACTGCAGGCTGTGGAAGGTCAGTAGTTCAGCAGTTCGAGACCCGGGTACCGCATGATGGAGTGAGCTCCCATCTCTAGTTCCAGCTCCTGCCAGCCTAGCAGTTTGAAAGCAAGAAATTGCAAGTAGATAAATAGGTACCACTTTGGTGGGAAGGTAGCAGCGTTCCGTGCGCCTTGGTGTTTAGTCATGCCGGCCACATGACCACGGAAACGTCTTCGGACAGCGCTGGCTCTTCGGCTTTGAAACGGAGATGAGCACCGCAACCCTAGAGTCAGATTCGACTGGCTTTCAAGCAAGGGAACCTTTACCTTTACCTTAAGCATGCATTACATCACAAAATATTTTGTAATGCCTCCGAGCCTTTCTAAGAAGTGGAAACCACGGTTGGGTTGAGAGAAAAACCATGTTTCTTTCAACTCAAATAAAATATATTTCAATATCAGTTGTTGATTGGTATTTCCAGACGTGGACGATGTCCTATCTATCACCGTTTTGGCACCAAAAGGACATACAATGCACTTGTTGGGAGTCATTCACTCACCCACTGGCACGAGTATGTGTGGCTGGGACCCTCTCAAGCTTGTGGGTTGCTGCGGGGGACAGGGTAAAAGCCGGAACGGGCCGGAACGGCCCGGAACGGGCATTAAACACACAATAGTACCTCAAAAAACAGTGGCATGCATTACAGGCCCTCCAGAACAATATTCTAGAAGTGGAAAACCAGAACTCTCACTCTTTTATTAACCCTTTCTGGGACAAAATGCCTCCGGAACGGCCTGGAACGGCCCGGAACGGGCACTAAACACACAATAGTAACGCAAAAAACAGTGGCATGCATTACAGGCACTCCAGAACAGTATTCTAGAGGTGGAAAACCGGAACTCTCTACTCTTTTATTAACCCTTTCTGGGCCAAAAGGCCTCCGGAACGGCCCGGAACGGGCACTAAACACACAATAGTAATGCAATAAACAGGGGCATGCATTACAGGCCCTCCAGAACAGTATTCTAGAAGTGGAATACCAGAACTTTCACTCTTTTATTAACCCTTTCTAGGCCTAAATGCCTCCAGAACACCCCGGAACGGCCCGGAACGGGCATTAAACACACAGTAGTACCGCAAAA
>NW_015174881.1:214178-215424 GCF_001447785.1 Gekko japonicus | reverse complement strand
GTGAGAGTTCCGGTTTCCCACCTCTAGAATACTGTTCTGGAGTGCCTGTAATGCATGCCACTGTTTTTTGCGGTACTACTGTGTGTTTAATGCCTGTTCCGGACCGTTCTTGGGTGTTCCGGAGGCATTTTGGCCTAGAAAGGGTTAATAAAAGAGTGAGAGTTCCGGTTTCCCACCTCTAGAATACTGTTCTGGAGTGCCTGTAATGCATGCCCCCTTTTTCTGTGGTACTACTGTGTGTTTAATGCCCGTTCCAGGGTGTTCTGGAGGCATTTTGGCCTAGAAAGGGTTAATAAAAGAGTGAGAGTTCTGGTTTTCCACTTCTAGAATATTGTTCTGGAGGGTCTGTTATGCATGCCACTGTTTTTTGCGGTACTATTGTGTGTTTAATGCCTGTTCCGGGCCGTTCTGTCCCGTTCCAGCCTGTTCCGGCTTTTACCCTGTCCCTTGCTGCGGTTAGGTTTTCTACCAACGAATGGCACTAGGGGCAAAGGAAAGTGTTCTGACAAACTTTATGAATTCTTATGAAACCCGTACCAGGCACCCGTGACTTGGGGATTTTTAGGGCAGCAATAAAACTCTCCAATAGGGGTTGCTCTCTGTTCCTGGCATGTGTGGTGGATCTGCACTAGAGCATGACGGAGTATTAGACGTCCTGAGGCTAGCTTTTCTATACCTCGTATGATAAGAACGGGTGCCTGGTGAAAGCCAAAAATTAAGTCACCTCCGGCTGCAAGTTTCCCTTCCTCCGGGGTAAATGTATCAACTGGTATCTTTAGGTGTAACCTCTAGGAAGCAGCGTCCACACACCTGTCCAGCTCCCTCTCCCTCCCTCCTGACTGCTATCTGCTTTTACACATAACATTGCACCGTCCGCGGCTTCCTTTCTTAGCTGGTTACGGGGACAGAGCCAGTTGCCATCACTTGCAGCCAGTAGCTTCGCCGTTTCTGTGATGGAACGCGAGCTGAGTCCCAGCCACAGGCCTCCCTCAATATGGTGCCTGAGGCCTTTACTGTAGCCTATGACGTCAGCCGCGGGCGAGAGAGTGGGGTCTCACTTTGCCTCTCCCAATATGGCGCTGCGGTCGTCGCGTTGCTAGAGACGCTCTGCGATTGCGACGCTATACAGGGGTGGGGGGAAGCTGTCGGGTCGGCGCAGGCAGTTGGACAACGAGAAGGAGGTGGGAGGTTTGTGGGACGGGGAGGGATTTAAAGGAGCCATGTACCCGGCGCGGGGGCCTCGGCG
>NW_015174881.1:192911-214141 GCF_001447785.1 Gekko japonicus | reverse complement strand
TGCAGCAGGGCTTGCCGACCAGGAGCCCGTGCCCGTGGAGCAAGCGAGCCGACCCAGCCCTGACCACCCAAGGGGGTGGCGCCGGCGGCGACACTGATCCCAAGATGGTGAGTGCGCCCCAAAGAGGCCGAGCGAGAAAGAGGGACCTGACCGGAGGGGATGGAGCCAGGAGGGGACGTGGAGGCGGTGCCTAGAAAGGGGACAAGTGACAGGGAGGCGGGAGGAGGGAGGGTGCCTGTGAAATGAGCACGGCTGTCAGGGAGGTAAGTGACAGGTAGGCCACAGTCTGGGTGGAGGGTCCGGCTCCCCTTGCTCGTGAAACGGGGTAGAGGAAGAAAGAGGGGGGATGGCTTGGCGGTTCATCTGGACGGAGCAAGTGGCCGGGACGGAAGCAGGTATCAGGGAGGCTTGTGCCGGGGCGCATAAAGGTGTTGCAGGTGTCAAGGAGGTGAGGAGCGCACGTGAAACAGGAGAGGTGTTGGGGTAGATGGAACGAGTCCAGAAAGGGCCTTTCAAGTGACAAGCAGGTCAGAGGTGCTCCTGAAGTGATGGGTGCCTGAACATGACATGTATGGTAATATCCAAAGGGGATCCTCAAGGAGGGAGGGAGGGAGGTTGAATTTGGGAAATCTGGAAGAGCCTAGGCATGGGGTACAAATGCTCAGGAGGTCCTTCAACAACGGGAATGGGTAGGTGATCCTGCTGGACAGAGAAAGAGTGTGTATGACAGAAGGAATGTGCTGCTTGTTACCTGCTTGATCCACACTTTGAGAATCTGGGAGTTTAACTGGATTGTACTGAACAGCCCTTGTCCTTAATATAGCTCCTAAATTTTGTTACAGTACAGAAAGTTATTGTTGCAAAAGAAACAAGCAAACAGGTGAACCTGAACTGACCTCAGCCACAGGAACTGCTGCAATAGTGAGGCTAATGGCTATGGATATCACTTATCTTCAGGTCTCCTTTGTACACTCTTTAGATTAGTATAATTGATACTGGCAGTTCAATTGACGAGAGGTTTCCCTCAGGCAATTTACCAGTGGTTTGCTGGCATAACTAATCAGAGAATACGTTAGGATAGTGCTTAAGACTGGAATCTTAAACTTGCCCTCTTGAAAGAAAAGCCAATAGAAAGTAATGGGACTTTTCTGAGTAAACATGGTTAGGACCAAATTACAATGTTTGGATCCTTGAAAAATAGCTGTCATTACTGTAGTAATCTTAGAGCAACTTTGGAACTGGTGTGAGCTTACCATAAGTTTATGCTTTGACATATCAGAGTTAATCATAACATGTGGAAAGTGTTTTCTATTCAAGTTCCTTGTATTGCACTCATTTTAACAATAACCAAATATATGTTAAGTGTGGCATTGAACATATGTCACAGCCATGCATGGCTAGACAATGGCAAGTTGTCTGGTGCTGAGCTAGTGACACTTTCCATTGGAAATTGTGTAGTAGGGTGTCGAAGGTGGCATAGAATGGTTAGTGCCAAAAATGCTGAAGGTTAAAGATATGCTAGTTGATGGGAATAATGGAAGTGCAAGATTAACTCTGTGAGCATGAGATATGAGGGCTGTTGTTGATTTTAGGTACTAACTATGTTGTGTTTTGGAGAAAGAATTTGTGCCTCCCTAGTTCCTCCTCTTCCATCTCTTCATCTAGCTACAGAGCAGGTGCAGTAAAATGAGACCTCTTTAGTTCATGCAGCATAGGATTAACTACTTTGAGCACTGGAAAAATGATACAAAATGTTTTAAATAAATAAATTAGAAAATTATGTTTACTAAACATGGGCTGAAATTAGCTTTTTGCCTCCATGATGTCCATGGGAATTCAAGGAAGGTTAAAACAAGCAGATGAGAGAGATAAATCATTGGCAAATAGAAATGTATGGTTTACCAGATTAGGGCTTCAACAGTAAGAACACTTTCCTGGTCAACAGACCTCTTTAGGATTGCACTTTAGAATAAATTACATTTGTCAGTCCAGTTTTAGATGAATATCCATTGAAGTGCTTAGTGAGAATAATTTTAGATCCTCATGAAAATAACTTTTGTGGCACTTCCCTCCATTCTCTTTGCCTTGCTTCTTTCTCCTCAGTTGTACTGCCATACAGCTACCACCAGCCTAGTCCCTAGCTAATTCACCCATTTGTTCAAGTAGCCACTTAAGACATACCACATATATCTGTGCAATATGCTCCCAATATATTGTTTCGCTTGTTTAGGACCATTACTTATATGAAACAGTACTTACATAGTTCCAGTGGGTTTATGGTGAAGAGTGGCTCTAGAGACTCAGACCTAGAAAATACCCTTTTTTCCCCCTGCCTGAAACCCTATAGAACAGCTGTCAGAGTAGATAATATAGAACTGAATGGACTAATGGTCTAACTTGATATACTTTCAGAATATATATTAACATGCTCAAACCTCTAGCTAGCTATAGCCTCTAAAGTTGACCAAACTACCAGAATTCTTTTCTTTTCACTTCTTTACTTCCTGCAAATATGTTGACATGGAGAGTATTCAGAGTGTGTGTGTGTTGTATGAAAAACAGCAACACTGAATTGTACTGAATTTGGAAATTGTGTGATGGCGTTCTAAGGTATGTTAGAGACCTAAACTGTGTGTGTGTGTAAGCCTCCTCTTATCACGCTAGGATGATGCTTCTTTTGCAAAAGCTCTGCTGGTATATTAGATTTGTAACATTGTAAGTTTGGAAACTGTATGTTTCAGGCTGCTGTGGAAAGTTTCTTTTGTTCAGGAATCACTAGGGAATGAGAATCAGTTTCTTCTCCATGATTGCATTTACATAGCAGTTCTGTGCTTCCCCAGATTTGTGAGACCCAGCTATGAAAACAGTTTAGGTGGCACTCATTCACCCTTCCCCCCCCCATCCTGTTTATCTCCACACTTTCTCCTCAGTTGTCACCTGGTGTTGCTACCCCTCCCTCTCCAGCTACTGTATCACCCACTTGTTTCTCTATATTGCCTCAGCTGCTATTTCTAGTAAAGAAATGAAGCATAGTACAACTGCAGCTGCTTATGTTTCCCCCTCTCCACATCACAACGTTTTCCAGTTTAAAAGACTAGTAAACCTTTCAAGTCTGAGTGGGATAGAAAGAGCCAAATCACAGCTGCTGTGCTGCTATATTTCGTTTCAGTTAGAAACTGAGATGTGTCAAAAGTAATCTGGGGTGAGGGAAAAGGTGTGTGTGGCTATGGTAAGAAAGGTGAGCCAAGACAGGGGTAGTAGAAGGTTGCAGAGGAGTTAATAGTAGGAACAGACAGAAGTACAGTTTTCAGATGGCAGGTGGCATTGCTGTGTATGGAAGGCTGAATTCCTGAGCTCCAGCTAGCATCCTTTGGTCACATAACTGATTGCTGGATTATTCCATGGTATGTCACTGAAGAAATCAATGTAATTTAGAAGTTTGTTAAAGGGCTAATTAGTATGACTAGATTTGGTGTCAGACTCCAGGAAATGACTTTCATTGAAAGAAGGAGTCTGTTTTAACTCACTTAGAACAATTGTTTCACATTGCTTGTGTGTTCAAGCAGACATTGATTAAACATGCATTGCATATTTGAAGACTTATGGTTGCAGCAAGAGGAATGAGTGCATGCTTTTTCATTGTAATGGAGTTATTAATATGCTCTGCAATCCTGTATTTATCTTTCTAACAGCTATATGGGGTGGGCAACAGTGAGCCTATGGAAAAGACAGGTGGCCGAGCACAGAACAGCACTGTATTAATTGTACAGCAGTGCAGTTAGGCTATTTAGCATCTTCAGAAAACATAGCATACAAGTGTGTTGTGAAGCACGTGGTCTAAATTGTTGTTCCCATGAAAGGGAACACAGAAAAGGGAATGATTATGGAAAAGTGTTCCTTTATGGAAGTCTTTGTCTCTCAGGAAGACAGAAGTCACAGATTCCTAAGAAATTCTTGAGAAGCTAACCTTGGGTTTGCTAATGGTCTATCTATGTTCCTTTTACTGCAGTCATAAGAAGGAAAAGATCTACTGAAAGTATTACTTGGCTGTTCTGTCCCTTCTGTTTGGCTTGTTACCTTTGCCTTTCCCTCTCCACCCTGTTGCTGAAATGTAGATTGTAAGCTCCTTGGGGCCAGGACCTTTTCTACTCTTTTGTTCTTTAAAGCATTATGTATATTGATAGCCCTGTATAAATAACTCATCATTCTGTCTATTTCTTCATTAGATTCATTTTGTGAGTCAAATCCTCCAATAGCAGAGCTTCGATGTATCAACATATCCCTTGTAAATGCTTGGCATTGTAGTCTGCTAATCCATGAAACATATGAGTACCCTCTTTGGTCTAGGTACTGTAAGGAGGAATATCTTTCTTTCTTTGAGAATCTAATTTAAGTGGCTGTGATGAAATATCATGCTGCATGGTTGGTAGATCAACTGAGGGCTGTCCAAGGAAGGATTATAGCATTTCTGAACTGGCCATGCTTTGGCTAAGGTATCTGCAGACACCTAAAGGCTACTGATTACCTTAATTTCTGTGTTTATTCACAGCAACTATGCAAGGTGATAAGATTTCTGTCTTGTGTTCTGGGCTTGCTCCTCTTTAAGGGTGCTGTGCAGTTGTAGTTTTTGTGCTTGTATTACTCCTTTAATAACTCGTGCCTGAGATAAACTAGTTATTCAGTGGCTGTGAAAATAATTCCTTTATCAAGCACTTTTGTTGTGCCTTACTCTGGCAAAGGTGTACAGCAGAGAGTGTCCTGGGAATGCATCAATCCACCATGGCCAACCTCTGTGTGGAGTGGTGTTTGTCAGAGTTAGCCAGCTGGTGATATACCCTTTTGGTCTTTTGATCACGAACCTAACTCTGACTGGTTGGAGTGGTTGAGAAACTGAACCATGTGTTCTCTTCATTCCAGGCAAAGTATTTGAATAGGAATGTCTATTTTTTTTAAAGTATGTTTGAACTCAAACCTGTAAAATCGGATTCACAAGGTCAGTCCTGTCTGAGTGTTAATAGATTGGGATAAATTATTTTGGAGATATAGTTATTGTTTGTCTGGTGGATGTGTCACCCAGGAATAGCTTGCATGGAGGAAAGGTGCTACAAGTGTTGTCCTGAGAGGAGTAAAATGTTTGTTAAGCTGTTGTCTTATGTATTTTTGTCTCACATCCCTAATGCACCAGCCATACTCAGCAGCCACAGCTTCACTTGGTGTCACTTTGGGGCACTTACCTCCTCCTAGAGGTAACTGCATGTGTTGCTTTGCTGCTGGCTCTGTGCTCTCACACTCATCTTGCTCTGTCAAGTAGCAGCTATTCCTTGAGGTTTCAAATAGGCCCTCTGTTCCTGGCTCTTGAGAGAACAATCTGGATCTACTGGAATAAGCTAAGAAGAAATCAGCATGGTTCTCATAGACTAGGCAGAATCTGTTTGTAGCACTTGCTATGGTTGCTTGGCTGATTGTATTTGCATAATATATTTTTATAGCAAGGTTTGGTCAACCAAGTGTGCTAAAAGTCATGATGTAGACTCACAGATCATAGATCTGCAACCGATAAACTTGTTTTTGTCTTTAGTTATTTCTGTTTTGATTTTGTTTTAGCTTTTAGAGCCAATAATAATATCATATAGCATTATGTGTAGAATAGCCAGGAGATCCTAAGATTGTCTGGCAGCCAAAACTTCTAGCTCTTTTAGCGAATCCACCACTAGGTGGTGAGCTAGACTTGTTTTTAAGGCAAGAGACTTTCAGAGGTGGTTTGCCATTGCCTGCCACTGCATCACAACTCTAGTATTTGTCAGCTTCCGCGGTAACTCTCAGACGCAATAAGGCCCTTGCCACACGGGGGAAGGGGGGGAAGCACGGGCAAAGTGCAGCTTTTGAAAGCCGCACCAAAAGAGACACGCGGCGGCAGGATCACATAGATCCCCTGAGCCGCCGTGCAGTTCCTCCCCAGCACAATCAGATGCCGGGGGGGAAGCCACTGAAGGCAGAGCACAGCAGCCGAACTGCGCATGTATGTGCATGCGCAGTTCGGCCGGGAGCCTGGATTGCTCTGGACGACGGGCGCACCGGCGATCCCACGGCCGCACTTAATGCGGTGTTCCTGGTAAGTCCTCCTCTGTAGGAGGTTCTTTTTTGCAGCAGGTTTTCTGGCTTTAGGGACGGATCGGGGACGGGTGCGTGCCGCTTCCCAGATGTTGCAGTGAGATCGCGCCTGTTTGCTGCGCCCCTGATCTGTCCCTCTCCCGGGCCAAAACCTTCTGTGTGACCGGGACCTAAGTCCTTTAACAGGCTTTATTTGGAAAGTCAGGAAAGTTGCATTAAAGTTGAAACTCTTTGACAGAACTGATGAGTATTACAAAGTTGGAAACTATGAGACCTCTGGTCCAGCCCTCATTCACACGTCATGATTACATAGCGTTTAGACAGGTTACTAAAGTACAATTAAAATGGTGAGAATGTTTATCTTTTGATACTCTCTCTAAGGCCATGAGAAGTTGAAACAGCGAAGATTCCCTTTGGCCTTTCTGGAGGAGGCTCCCTTACACAGTGTTATAATAGCACAGCTAATCTAAGTTCACACAGACATTTATTTATTTATTTATTAGACTTTTACCCCGCCCTCCCACCAAGGCGGCTCAGGGCGGCTTACAATAGTTCCTTGACATGTCTCAATCACTCCTCCCTCAGGAATGTCAGAGGAGGATCCTTGGGAACAGATTGATACATTGCCAGCAGGTGCTACATGAGAGTTGGGAACTACAAGTGGGGAGGAAATAGCAAATGCAACAATCATAGAATTCAGCCAAGCAAAGATATGTACATCAGAGAGCCAGACTTGCAAGTAGAATGACCCAATGACTCAGGCAAGTGTCCGATTCTGACAGTATTCCTTGGAGGTTGCCCTTCCAAATACTAGCCAGGGCAGACCCTGCGTAGCTTCCAAGATCTGACGAGATCGAGCTAGCCTGGGCTATCCAGGTCAGGGCAGCTTTTAGAGCTTAAGTTCAGGCTCTCCAGTGTTACCTTCCAGGCCTGAGTTTCAACTTAGAGATACTCACAGATTCAGCAGGTATAATTTGCAGGCACCCAGATATTGTGAAACTTGGAAGAAAAAGGTGTGATTTTTAGGTTGTAGTCTTATGTGCATAAGAATTGTATTTCTAATTTATACTTCTCTGTTTCATGGGCATGTTATTTTTTGGGAAGCATCGGTAGACAATCTGAGATGCAGCACAACAGTGTGGAAATCTGATTTTTTTCTATAGCAGAAATTGTGTATTTGTCACAGGTATTCTCCCTGAATACACATTCTGTTTCAAACTTAACCAAAGAGGGACTTTTTGACAGAAAAAAAAGCTATGTCACACTGTGTTAGTTTCTTTGGACAGGGACTGGGTAGACTGAGGAGATGGGCACTGTTCCAAGGTAGTTGATATTAGCCTGAGTTCTGGATTTGTGTAATGGATTTTTAGGAGCATACTAGACCTTAACAAATATGTCTGAAGAAGGCTGTATGAATGAGTCTCCTGAATCCTTCTGAATATTAGATATTTTGACATCCATTTCTTTTACAGGTTGTCTGGCAGTAATTGTTGCAAATCCACCAAAGCTTTGATGTTTGGGTTGTGAAATTGACATAGCAGAATCCACAAGGAATGGAGAAAGCCATTCCCACTGCTTTATCAGAACAGCAGAAAGAGTGTGAGGATGATGAAAGGAACACTGTACTAATGACCCTGGTGCCAAACAAAGAGGATTTTGCTGCCCTTGAGTGTCCCCAAGGTGAAGAGAGAATAGCTGCTTTTTTAAAAGATGCAAAAACATCTCTGGAGAGTGTGGCTCTGTTGGGGGCATCGAAGGAAGAGGGGATTGGTCTCAAGGAGGCTGTCCCCAGTTCTTCAGAGAAATTAGCAGCAATGGATAGAGAGGGGAAAGTGAATGATGAGATGTGCAGCCATAACGCGGATCCCATCTTTTTGTCTCCATTCTCTCACCAACAGCCAGATGATGCTGTAGAAGCTTGTAAAGTAACAGGTAAGTCACATGCCTTGTAATAACAGGCTTTTAAAAAAAACAAAAAGAAAAGAAAAACAGAACCTCTTGGCATTGCTTTCATGGTAGATAAGGCAGAGACCAGGCTGTCTTCTGAGACAAAAATGAAGATTTGGTTTAATAAATCCAAAGCCAGTCTAGAGAATGATCTGAAAGCATATGACGCAGTTCTGCTGTTGAAGTTAATTGGATCTAAGTGGAGAAACAAGCATTTTCTTCTGTGTAACATGGGGTATAACTCTTAGTATACAGGCGCAAGATCAAGATATGTCTCTAATTTAGCAACACTGTAGTTTCAGCACCACAGACAGGGATCAGAATTCAAGCTGTGCATGGTGCATTGTTTGGTAAAGAATCATTGCTGAATGTGTTGCACAGAGAAGAATCGTATACAATATTTAAATTCTAAAGTTGTCACATTTGGGGGTGCCTATAATATCTAAAGCTTCTAAGGTGTCGGATGGCTGAGCTTTCCAACTATATAAGAAAAGGTTATTGTTTAGTGTGCAAACTGTTCAGGTATGTTTTATCTGACATAGCTGTTCTTGATTATTTAAAGTGTCAAGTAATAGACTGTTCACCTATGCAGTGATGCGTTTCAAGGAAGAAAGTTGTGAAAGTTTTTAAAGAAGTGCTTTATGTATATAATAGAAACCATTCCTAAGCCAACAGGTACATGAACATACACAGGCACATGCAATCTTCTCCCAAAATCTAGGTACTGCTACTCTTGTGATTTCCCATTTTCCTCTGCTATAAATTTCTTCTTGATCTTTTCTTTTGGTTGAAATGGAACTTGAGATATCATATACTGAGCAACATGTATCTAAAACAGCAAAACACTGAGATGGCATTAAGCAAAATACATCTACCATCTTCTGTTTAATGATATTTATACAGGAAATGGGTTTTTTTTAAAGAATTTAAAGTGCATTTATGTGTACTATATGCAGAGCAAGTTGATCGCAAGTATAAGGGATACTGTGACAGTCTTTAGTGTCCAATCTATGTAGGACAAGAGTATAAATTTCTGGCTGTCAAAGGCTTTTCCTTATGAATTAATTTTTCCTTAATCAAATTCCTAGGAAATTTTATAAAGAATTACATGTGTTTGAGGGGCCTTGCTTGTCCTTTTCCCTGTATTTTTTGTGTAATTGTTTAAACTTGCAGCAAAAGCACATTTTTCTTATTTGTTTCTTATTTATTTGATTATTTATAGATTCAGGTGCTTCAGGTCTGAAGCAGCAGAGCAAATTTTGAGTCCAGTGGTAGCTTTAAGACCAACAAAGTTTTATTCTGGGTATAAGCTTTCATGTATACTCACATATTTTTCAAATACCTGTATCAGGGGTCTTTTGGGGCAGGAGCGTGTCGGAGCACCGCTCCGGCAGCACAGGAGCCTGCACAAATGGTGGCAGTGGCAAGCCCCGCCCCCAGGTCCCCCCGCTGAAAGCGCTGCGGCTCGGGGGAGGCCCGGAGAGCGCTGCCACTGGCTCCCCCAGGTCCGCACAAAAGCACTGTGGCTCGGGGGAGGCAGGAGAACCCTGCCGCCGGTTCTCCCGGGCTCGCGCAGAAGCGCTGCAGCTTGGGGGAGGCAGGAGAGCCTCGCCGCCGGCTCCCTTGGGCCCGTACAGAAGCGCTGTGGCACAGGGGAGGCAGTAGAGCGCCACCGCCGGCTCCCCCGGACCTGTGAAGCGCTGCGGCTCGGGGGAGGCAGGAGAGCCCCGCTGCTGGCTCCCCCAGACCCATGCAGAAGCGCTGCGGCTCGGGGGAGACAGGACAGCCCCGCTGCCGGCTCCCCCGGGCTGCACAGAAGTGCTACAGCTTGGGGGAGGCAGGAGAGCCCCGCTGCTGGCTTCCCCAGCCCACACCGAAGCGGTAAGTAAGGGATCTGCAGGGGTGGTTTTCCCTTTCCCTCCCTCCTTCCTTCCTTCCTCCCTCCCTCATTCCCTCCCTCCCTCCCTTCCTTTCTTTCCCACCTTCTTCTCTTTTTTCCTCCTTTTCCTCATTTCCTCCTCCTTCCCTTCTCTCTCTTTCTTTCCCACCTTCTTTCCTTCTCTTTCTTTCCCTCTTTCCTTCTCTTTTTATCCCCCTTTTCCTTCCTTCTTTTCTTCCTTCTGTCCTTCTCTTTCCTTCCCTTTTTCCTTCCTTCTTTCCTTGTCTGTACTCTCTCTCTTTCTTTCCCTCTTTCCTCCTTCTGTGGCCCAACTCTAGTGAGAAGGGGTTTAAACTTTAAATCCCTTCTCTCTTCACCCCCCCCCCCACAGGCCAGCTGGGGAAGGGAAGGGGAGGCTTTTGAAGATGCCTCCCCCCCTTTCCTTCCCCTTCTGACATCACTTCCGGTGATGTCAGGGTGTGTGGCATATGCTAATCTCCTAGTAGCTCATTAGCATCCCATATGCTAATGAGCTCCTGCAGCTCTTTTTCTAGAAAAGACCTCTGCCTGTATCGAAGAAGTGTGCATGTACATGAAAGCTCATACCCAGAATACCCAGAAAACTCTGTTGGCCTTAAAGGTTCCACTGGACTCAGACTTTGCTCTTGATTATTTATAGTCTGCCTTTCTCACTGAGGCTCAAGTTGTCCCTCTGCTGGGCAATTTTCTTGGCACATTGTGTTTTCTAAGCATTGTTATGAAATACTTTGCCCTTGGGGAAAGTGCAATATTTCCCACATAAAGTGCCATATATCACTGTTATGTGGAATGTGTCTTATTGCACTGTTGAAAGTGACTTAATTAGTGATGTGTGACTCAGCTCACTGACAGTTGTGTGTGCCTTTCACTTAGTGAAATGTTTAATTAACTGAAAGTTCTGTCCTGGCAATATATATTTTATGATGAAATAATACTAAAAAGTGTAAACATAGCATATTACATGGCAAGGGAAAAAACCCTATTACTTACATATAATATTCAAAAAAATGCTTATATTTGCTTATTTGTTTCCAAGTTTATTTCCTGCTTGTCATGAAGAAAGATATGTGCGGAGCACTGAAATAACATTCTCTCACTGTTAGATATTCTACTGAGTTGTATTACAGCTTCTGAGATACCATCCAAAACCACCCACACATTTTCTAACTTGTCTTCACAGCCAGGAGGACTAGAAATATAGTCCCTTAGATTTTTAGGCAGCTGAATAGTGTGCACCTGGAAGCCAGTCTTGTGTCTGCTGCTGTTGTACAAAATAGCTTTACTGCGGGAGCTTCCGTTTTTGGCGACTCACTGACAGGCACGTTTCATCGAGCTCTGATTAACGTGACCTGGGATCATAGTGGACTGGAGGGGTACCGGATGATTCTGGTTCCCCCAGAGCCCTCGGAGGGGGCTCATAGCCTGGGGCACGAGAGGTGCCACTCACGTTGCAACGGCCGAGGGATTGAGGCTCCTCTTTGCCCCAACAGGTCCCACCACTGCGACACCAGCAATGGTGACTGAGATGTACACTGGGGAAAGCGAACAGGAGATCTAGCATCTTAACTCTTTGCTTACCTTGTTGAAACAAGCAGCCGATGAAGCGTGAGTCCATATGCCTTTAAACAGACAAACATCTAAGCGGCAGCATCCCCCAGATCCTCAAACTTAAAAGCGGAGGGAATCGAACTGAGCTCACTCCGGGAGAAAAAAGAAGCAACTTTAAGAGGTAGAAGGGGGAAAGCTGCTTGGAAAGCATTATATAGTCCAAATAGAGTGCAGACTGGTTAACCAACTTACATAGACTTTTAAAAACTTCTTTCCTAATGTAAACAATGTCACATCGGGCTGAAAAAATGGCACCAAAAGTGAGATCTTCTTCAGAAACTGCTAGCTCAGCAGCAACTGCTTCCAAACCCGAAGCAACCATAGACTTTTCTAATATGCTAGCCACTGCATTGTGCCCTCTACTGGAACATATAACCCAGCTTAATAATAATTTTGAAACTCTCCAAAAACAGCTAAAATTAACTAATATAAAAACAGAAAAAACAGATGCTAAGACAAAATCATTAAATCAGAGACTGGAGGCAGTGGAAAAAGAGAAAGACTCTGATAAACAACAGCTGCTACAACTACAAATGGAAAAATTATCATATATCCTGAGATTCCAAGGTATCCTAGAACAAAAAGGGAAAACCTCAAATAGATTTTAAGCGAAGCCCTGGCACCGGTACTAGACCTCAAAGCAGAATTTATACAAAGCGAGATGGATGTGGTCTATTGGACTTATCCAGACTACATCAAGAAAAATAAACTACCTGGCGAAATATTTGTGAAATTCTCCAATAGGTCTAATACTTAAAGTGACCAACGGGATTACTCTAAAAATCAAAGGTGAAGAAACAAGAATCTTACAAGACATTCCATTTGAGATAAGAAAGAAGAGACAACAATATAAAAAATTGACAACTTTTCTACAGAAAAATTCCACTCCTTACAGATGGATGTTACCAGAGGGACTTATCTTCAACTTCAAGGAGAAAAAAGAAAAAATAGACTCTGTTGCAAAAACCAAAGCATTTTTGGAGCAGCATCAAAAAACAGAGGAAGAGAAAGGAAAAGTGAAGGACAACGATGCAGAGGAAGATAACAGCAAAAATGGATCAGGAAGTAATAACAGTACATCTGGCAGTTCCTCAGGAGAAGACTCTGAATCTGATATGGGAGAAGCCGCCCCGAAACTTCTCAAAGTCAGATGGGACTATGACAAAGGGAAAAAGAAGAAATAATGAACCAATTCTGAAAGTTTAATACTATTAAGTCTAATGTACCAGAATACACCTATTTGGCTAATATTGTTTGTGCTGAATTATATTTGGAACAGTTAATCTCATCTTTCATCTTTAGAATGTTAAAGCTAAAGGAAACTTTAAAATAAGCGATTTGTATCATTTTAGATCCCTGTTTAGCTATATGTTTTAGTTAGTGTTTCCTTATCCCTTGCCCTTTGTAGTATGTAGTGAAAATGCAATAAAAAGTTTTAAAAAATAGCTTTACTGCTGTTGTGTGTTCCCTCACCATGCAGCTACTACACAAAAGGACTAAAATCTAGTCAGATTTTATAAAATTTTGAAAGAGGCTAGTGACATCAAGACTACGCGGATGGGATGTTGTGGTAGCCAAGTCTCTTTCAAAGAATTTCATTCAATGGTTTAAGTGCATTTGTAGCATGCCTGAACATGGCTTTTGGGCTGCTTAGAGTGTGAACAAGACACAGGTTCCAGGTAAACTGTTTATTTTTTACTTACGTGCATAGTTCCTTTCTTGACTGAGGTGGCTTGTGAATCCTTGGATGTTCACATGGGGTTGTTGCAAGGATTGTAAAAAAACTAGGTATTCTTTTTATGACTTTAAAATATCATGGGATTTTCTAGTGCTGTATAGACGATTTCAGTGTCTTTCAACATGGGTAGGATACAGCATCCTTCTTAATCAAATCTGGTCTTCCTTTTGTTAGCCCTTTATATGAAAACCTGGTATCTCTCTGTCTTTCTTTAAAAGGCTATAACAGGCAGGGACTCTGGTTGAGATTTGCAGAATTGTTTGTGTGTGGCTGTGTAAAATTCTCTGTCTAGCTCCATCCAACATCAGGACTTCCATTACTTATTTTTAACTATTTCTATGCCTACTCTTCAGATTCCTTCTTGAGGTGGTTTACGATTAAAAGCTACATTATTAAATCACAAGCCATTGGACATCAGCAGCATAAAACAGAAGCAGCCCATTAAAAAGCTGTTAAGAAAACCCCCCTAATTAAAAGCCTGGGGTTTTTTTAGCCTGGTGCCTAAAATAAAGTAAATAGGTACCAGATGAGCCTCAAGGGGCAGGGCTCCAAGGTGAGGTGCCACTGCAGAAAACAGCCTCTCGTCACCACCTGCCTCACCTCTGTAGGCAAGGGTCATAGAGAGCAGGGCTTGACCGGTGGGCCAGATAGCATGGGAGGAAATGGTCCTCTTCAGGTACCCTGGCCCAAGCCATTTAGGGCCTTAAAGGTAAGAATCAGCACTTTGAACTGTGCCCAGAGATGGGTAACTAGTACAGATCTTTCAGTGCAGGAGTGATATGATCCCTGTGACCAACCCCTGGCAGTAGCCTGGCTGCCACATTTTGAACCAATAGATGTTTCTAAACCGTTTTCAAAGACAGCCCCACATAGAGTAATCTAACTTGGATGTGATCAGAGCATGGATGACTATGGCCTATCATGATTTTTTACAGAACAGCCATGGCTGGTGAACCAGTTGTAGCTGATAAAAGGTGCTCTATGCTACAGCGTGAACCTGAACCTCCAACTGTAGGCTGGGATCCCCAAGCTACCAAACACCCCTAAGCTACAAACCTGTTCGTTTGGGGGAGTACATCCCCCTCCAGGCTCTGCAGTCCCCAAGAAGCTTCTACAATGACCAACAGCACCTCAGTTTTTCCTGGATGAGGCTTCTTTTTCTTTTGGCTCAAATCCATCTCATTACCTTCTTCAGGCACCTATTCAGGACTTCACAGAACACTCCTGGCTTAGCTGTTAAAGAGAAATAGAGCTGGGTGCCATCCACATGTTGGTGGCACCTCACTCCAAATCCCCAGATGACTTCTCCTACCATTAATGTGTTTATTAAATAGGATGGGGGATAAGCTAGAACAGTGATGGCGAACCTTTTAGAGACCGAGTGCCCAAACTGCGACCCAAAACCCACTTATTTATCGCAAGTGCCAACACGGCAATTTAACCTGAATACTGAAGTTTTACTTTAGAAAAAACAACTCATACATTAACTTAAGACGATTCAAACAAAGTAAGGAAAGCAATCCCAAATGCTTTCATTTACTTAAAATTATTTGGCAGAGAATTCAACACTTTAATGATGGTCTGGGCCTGGCTGGGGCGATGGCACGCGTGCCCATAGAGAGGGCTCTGAGTGCCACCTCTGGCACCCGTGCCATAGGTTCACCACCACTGAGATAGAACTTTGCAGGACTCCATAGTGTAAATGCTACAGGGCCGAGCAGCAATTCTGCAGCACCACTTTCTGGAAACAGTTGACTAAGTAAGGGTGAAACTACTGAAGCATGGTTCCCCCCTGCTCCCAGCCTAGCCAGCCTTTCCAGAAGGTTATCATGGTCAATGGTATAAAAAACCACTGATAGGTCCTGGAGAATCAACAGGGACACATTCCCCCCCTCACTTTCCTGGCAGGTCAAGGCAACCAAGGTCATTGCTATCCCATAGCCAGACCTGAATATGAATTAAAATGGGTCTAGATGATCCATCTCCTCCAAGACCACCTGAAGCCACCACCTGCTCAAGCACATTGCCCAGTATTAGGCACTGGGCAGTTGTTGTTTAGATCATTCGGGTCCAGGGATGCCTTGTTCGAGAGGCCTAACACAACAGCCTTTTTCAAAGTGGTTGAAAATATACCCTTCTTCAAAGAGGCATTTGTTACCTCCTGAACCCAACCCAGCTTGGCATGATACTATTTACCATAAGGGGCAAGGGGCAACCCAGGATGTGGTGGGCTTTATATGACCCTGGAAAGATTCTGTCATTGATCTCTGGACATCTTGTCTAAGCTTATGTTGTTCCGCTGACAGCAGTGGAACTGTACTACTCCTTCAGTATGGGAGGACCCTATCATTCATGGGGAGGGGCAGGATGTTTTTGTGCTCCCTGGAGTCCCTGGCAATGCCAATTATGTCTCTTGCTGCCCTTCTGCAAGGGAGCTTATTTGATTATTCATTGAAAAATGGCAAACTCCTTTTCCTATAACATTGCAAGGCAATATCCAAAACATATGCTAACATGCAAGGTTCCCTCTAAGCTGTGGAGTCTTGCGAGCAAAAATTCTACTTTGTGAGCTGCTGGCATTAAAGTTGTGAGCGAGTGATTTAGCTCCTGCATAAATTAGTGTGCTCTGGAGCCATCCTTCCTGAGCTAAGGCAAAAATATGTGAGCCGGAGGCTAAAAAGCTGTGAGCTAGCTCACACTAACTCAGCTTAGAGGGAACACTGCTAACATGTCATTTAAAACACAGTAAAAAATTCCAAAAATATTAAGGATGCTGGCTAGCAGAAAATAATAATTGGCTACCAAGCCTAGCCACAGTTTGTGGAGAACAATGCAACGTTGCCTCTGCCAGAGTGTTAAAAGTATCCTACTCTGGAGTTCTGGAGGGTTTATGGTATCTCAAGCCAGCCAGGACAGTCAAATTTGAACAAGTTAAATGACCAAGAGTAAGCTGGTATAAATGAGCTTTCAGAAGGATGGCGTAGGCCAGTGGTGATCATGGCATGCGGAAAACTGAGGTGGACTCTCAGGATGAAGTATCTTGAAGATAACGAAGAAGATTTAAATATTGTCTTTTGTTGTTGCTTGACAGCTTCAGGACAGCTTCCGGGTATGCTCTGGAGGTGGGCCATAGTTCTCTGGAGGGAGGGAAGAAATCAGTTTTCCTCACAATATGCATGCGCAGCAGTTAGTTGCTACCTTCTTTCACTAGCAATTAAACTGAACTTGATCTTGAGTTTCTCACCAATTAAAGAAAGACACACAAGGCCTCACTTTTAATATTAACCAATATTTAGGAAACAGACTTTCTCTTCTAGTACACTGCCTCTTCATTGGGGTGCTCTCCAGCTAACTACATGTTCTAGTGTGTTCCGATTCAAATTATGAATATTTATGATTCTACCAATCTAATATCATAGTTACTTTTTCGATCACATGGAGAAATATTATTTTGCTTAGTAACTACCATCCCTTGCTTTTGGAAAGTTCTAGACATGTATAGCTTAGTCCTATGCATATTTGCTCAGAAATGAATTCCATTTCATTCAATAAATCTTCCAAGTAAGTGTGCATAGGACTGCAAAATTGGCTTTCAAGCACATGCTGTTGCTTAATATCCTTGCTTGTGTACAGAGAGAGCCAATTATGAATTTGTGTCTGGTCTCTGAATAGTTAGAATTTTTCAATGCAAAAGATGTGTGGATTGCATGACCAAGAGTTTTGGATGTATAATCCAGAAGTCTTATAAAGACTCTATTTACTTGGAAGGCAAATGTGTTACATCTGCCAATAAGTATGTGTGCTCAGTCAAGCCAAGTATATGAATTTCAAAATGGAAAATTTGATTGCAATCAGCAGTTTAATTCAGTTCTTTTTGTTGATAATATATTGATCAGTCTTGGTGATTGTGACTGAAAATTCCAGCCACCAAGATTCTGGTCAAGGTACATTGCTCTATTTTTTTTCACTGTTCCCCCCCAACCTTTCCCGATTTCTCACAACACCCAAACAGCTCCTAATTTTTATTATTTTTTTAGATTTTATTTTTCCTGTTGGTAATTATTATTTTTAGTCTGTAAAAATCTGCCACGGCAGTCTTCTTTGTTTTTGATTTCACCTTTTGATTTATTTGGTTACATAATCTTTGGTAGAAGATTTTTCTTTCTTTTCCTAAGTATGGAGATAACTCCAGAGATTCTGTTGCTTTTTACTATCCACATAAGTTTATTAAATTTTCTGTCTTCAGGCTCCCCTCTTACCCTGGAAAGGCAGCAGCAAATCATGTGCTGGATTTGGGGGCAGTCCTGGCACGTAGAGTCATGCTGAAAAGCAAGTAAGGGAACCCGCTTGACTTCCTTCGGACCTTTGCTGCTTAGGTGTGTGTGAACATAAGAGAAGCTAGTGCTGGATCAGGCCAGTGGCCCATCCAGTCCAACACTCTGTCACACTGTGGCCAAAAATACCAGGGGCCATCAGGAGGTCCAGCAGTGGGGCCAGGAAGCCCTCCCACTGTTGCCCCCCCCAGCACCAAGAATATAATGAAGGGGACGGACGGACGAGATAAACTACCAGGAGAGGAGATGGTCCAACACATTGCTGAGGGGACCCCGTTGCTGGGGGAGGAGCCCAACTAGGGCAAAAAGAACCCAGGAAGGGCGAGAGGGAAGCTTGATATCATCCTTCCCACAGCTGCGGGTCTGGGCCGCACCGACTGGTCTAACATGCGGTGGCAGCTGCGAGGTGGGAGGTGGGGGCAGTGGGCTGGCTCAGCTGGCCCTGAGGGGAAGAGTGTGAGAGGTATGGCGCTCGGCTCTGCCCGGCCAGCAGCGGAGGGAGGAGAGGCCGACGAGGAAGGGAGGCAGAGGCTCACCCGTGTTCCGCTCGCGGCGCCCCTGCCCGCGAAGGAGAGCGCAAGAAAGGAGGAAGCCCCTGGCTGGCATTCGAGAGCATAAGAGCTGTGGTGCTCGGCTCTGCCCGGCCTGGCTGGCCAGCAGCGGAGGGAGGAGAGGCTGAGGAGGGAGGGAGGGAAGGAGGCAGAGCCCCAGCGTTGCTCCACTCGTGGTGCCCCGGCGCACACAATGAGGCCCAGCTGCCTGGGAAGGAGAGCGCGAGGAAGGAAGAAGCCCCTGGCTGGCACTCGACTACATCCCGCCTCTCTCACTCACTGGAGGAATCTCCCGTGCATAGAGGAGAAGCTGTGTGTCCACTAGGAGAAATCCCTGCGGGATTGCACACAAATGCACGCTACAGGGAACTATGGTAGGGAGGCTAGCTTCAGTAAATCTTCCATGCCGCCCCACGGGAAGTGTCCTTGGAGAAGAGTCTGTGTTTGGCTAGTTATAGAGAGTATATCTTTTATGGTCTTTGTAGTAAGCTGACGTGTACGAATGGAATGTGGGATTCTAACTATCTGCACTTTTCCTGCTTTGGTACCCCAGTTCTGACAAAGAGTTCAAACCCTGAGCATCTCATATCTTCTAATAAAACCTTTCACTGAAAAGGTGTGTGTGGAGAGTGATTTGATGGGGAACCTGACGGTAGTACTCGTATTACAACTTCCTTTGCCAAGGAGAAGACATTTCCATTTAACTAAATAACAGTTTAAGAGGATATTGAGTCTTTTCTGTACACTTTGAAGTGAACTGTGGAGGTGGCACAGTGGCCTTTGCCCCAGTGGGTAGTTATCCTGGTGTCATACTTACCAAGACAGGCACAAGTGTCTCACAGGAGCCTGCTGGCCCAAGAAGGCAAGGATTACAGCTGATGGAAGTAGCCTGACCTTGATCACTATAAAATTATGGCAGAAATGTATCAGCAGCACTTTTGGACAATGGGATACCAACTGTCTGAAAAAGGTAGCTATTGGTGAGCTAAAGAACTTAGCATTCAAGTGGCTGAAATAGAAAAAAAAGCCTACATGGTTAACAAACAAAGTAATGGAAGCTGTAAAAGGTAAGAACGATTCCTTTAAGTGGTAGAAAGCTAGTCTCAGTGAGGTTGATAAAAGGGAACACAGGCTGTGGCAAATAAAATGCAAGTCTGTGATCAGGCAGGCAAAAAGGGAATATGAGGAGCATATTGCAAAAAACATAAAGACCAACAATAAAACTTTCTTCAAATATATTAGAAGCAGGAAACCAGCCAGGGAGGCAGTGGGGCCCTTGGATGACCAAGGGGTAAAAGGAGTAGTGAAGGATGATAGGGAAATGGCTGAGAAGCTGAATGCATTTTTTGCCTCTGTCACTGTGGAAGATGAGAAGTCCCGCTCTATTCTGCTATGGTCAGGCCTCATGTGGAGTACTGTGTCCAGTTTTGGGCACCACATTTTAGGAAGGATGTTGACAAGCTTGAACATATCCAGAAGAGGGCAACCAGGATGGTGAAAGGGCTGGAATCCAAGTCTTATGAGGAAAGGTTGAAAGAGTTGGGTATGTTTAGCCTGGGAAAGAGAAGGTTTAGAGGGGACATGATTGCAGTCTTCAAATATTTGATGGGCTGTCATATATAAGATGGAGCAGATCTATTTTCCCTTGCTCTGGATTGCAAGACTAGATGTAATTGGTGGAAAATACAAGGGATTTGTTACTGGCTAAATATTAGGAGAAACTTCCTAACTGTAAGAATGGTTGAGCAGTGGAACAGACTGCTTTGGGAGGTGGTGGATGCTCCTTCGCTGGATGTTTTTAAGCAGAGGCTGGACGACCATCTTTCAGGTATGTTGTAGGGCTATCTTTCGGCTATGCTCCTGCAGAGTGCAGGGGGTTGGATTAGATGACCTGCAAGGTTCCTTCCAACTCTAACATTCTATGATTCTATGATAAGTGCTTGTCCACTCCAGAACTGCTGATTTTGGGAGGGGTGTTGAAAGACCTGAGTCAGATTGAGGTGACGAGAGAGGAGGTGCTACGACTGATACAGTTTAAAAACTGATAAATCACCAGGCCCGGATAGAATACATCCAAGAGTTCTGAAAAAACTCAAATGTGAACTTGTGGATCTCCTTACAAAAATATGTAATCTTTCATTAAAATCTGCCTCCATTCCTGAGGATTGGAAGGTAGCTAATGTCACTACCATCTTTAAAAAGGGTTCCAGAGGAGATCCGGGAAATTACAGGCCAGTCAGTCTGACGTCGATACCAGGTACGTTGGTGGAAACTGTTATTAAGGAAAGAGTTAGTAGGCATATTGATGAACAAAACTTATTGAGGAAGACTCAGCATGGGTTCTGTAAGGGAAGATCTTGTCTCACTAACCTGTTAATGTTCTTTGAGGGAGTGAACAAACATGTGGACAAGGGGGACCCAATAGATGTTGTTTACCTTGACTTCCAGGAGTATAAATGGGAAATTTTCTCAGTAGAGGGTGGTAAGCAGGGGGGTAACACAGGGATCAGTACTCGGTCCGATGCTTTTTAACTTGTTTATTAATGATTTGGAGTTGGGAGTAAGCAGTGAAGTGGCTAAATTTGCAGATGACACGAAGTTGTTCAGGGTGGTGAGAACCAGGGAGGATTGTGAGACACTCCAAAGGGATCTGTAAAGGATGGCCGAGTGGGTGTCAACGTGGCAAATGGGGTTCAGTGTGGTCAAGCGCAAAGTGATGCACATTGGAGCCAAAATCCTAACTATAAATACATGTTGATGGGGTCCGAACTGGCAGAGACTGACCAAGAGAGAGATCTTGGAGTCATAGTAGTATAACTCACTGTAAATGTCGAGACAGTGTACAACTGCAATAAAAAAGGTCAATGCTATGTTCGGGATTATTAGGAAGGGAATTGAAAACAAATCTGCCAGTATCATAATGCTCCTGTATAAATCAATGGTGCGACCTCATTTGGAGTACTGTGTACAGTTCTGGTCACCACACCTCAAATTATAGCATTGGGAAAAGTGCAGAAAAGGGC
>NW_015174881.1:188215-192782 GCF_001447785.1 Gekko japonicus | reverse complement strand
CACAATACAAGAACTCGTGGGCACTCAATGAAATTGCTGAGCAGTCAGGTTAGAACAGATAAAAGGAAGTACTTCTTCACCCAAAGAGTGATTAACACATGGAATTCACTGCCACAGGAGGTGGCGGCGGCTACAAGCATGGATGGCTTCAAGTGGGAATTAGATAAACATATGGAGCAGAGGTCCATCAGTGGCTATTAGCCACAAGGTATAGATAGGAACTCTCACTCTGGGGCAAGTGATGCACTGTGTTCTTGGTGCTTGGGGGGGGGGGGCAACAGTGGGATGGCTTCAAGTGTCCTGGCCCCACTGGTGGACCTCCTGATGGCACCTGGTATTTTTGGCCACTGTGTGACAGAGTGTTGGACTGGGTGGGCCACTGGCCTGATCCAACATTGGCTTCTCTCATGTTCCTCCACTGACAGTATAGTCCATTTGGATGAAAAGATGATTGTGGCACAGTTACTCTGGGTCTTACAGTACTCTTAGCTCCCCCCTTCCCCGGATCCTTTGAAGTAAACTAGGAGCCATGCAATTCTTGAAGAATGTACATGGAGGGGAATGTTGAAAAAGCTCATAGAGGAGGATAGAGGACAACCAACTGCTGCAGCAGGGACCAGGTGAAGCTAAGCCTCTCTGTTGGGCCATGGTAGCCAAGAGGTGGTGAACCTTGAGGTGTGTGGCAAATCCCGGATACCCTTATGGAAGATGCAAAGTGTGTCTCAGTATAGCAGATCTCCTAGGAACCTTCTACAGGCATGCTCATTCAGTTCCTTGGTTGTATTTTTAAGAGCTTTATTAAAACAGCTAAAACATGTGCAATAAGATCCCAAAAATATACATCGACCATTAAAAGTCAATATGTTAAGAAATGACACACATAAATATAGACCAGTGCATTGTTGGTTGCATTATGAGTGATCTTTTGTCTCTTGCTTATTTAATAGTGTAAGATTCAAATCCAAGTTAATTTGTATGCTTGCATTTATCAAAATCATAGAAACTGCTAGTGAAAGTAAGCTATAAAGCTACAGAAAGTACTATCTAGTGATAGATTATTGTCGTAAAGGATGTTAGGAGGCCATGATTGGTTTAGCATAGGAAAAGGAGTACGACAAGGATGTATATTATCTCCTTGCTTATTTAATATATATGCAGAGTACTTCATGCGAAATGCTGGCCTAGATTAATCACAAGCGGGAATTAAGATTGCTGGGGGAAAGATCAACAACCTCAGATATGCAGACGATACCACTCTGATGGCAGAAAGTGAAGAGGACCTAAAGAGCCTCTTGCTCAGAGTAAAAGAGGAGAGCGCAAAAGTGGGCTTGAAGCTCAACATCAAAAAAACTAAGATCATGGCATCCGGCCCCATCACTCCTTGGCAAATAGAAGGGGAAGTCGTGGAAGTAGTGACAGACTTCACGTTCCTGGGATCCCAGGTCACCGCAGACTGTGACAGCAGTCATGAAATTAAAAGACGCCTGCTCCTTGGGAGGAAAGCGATGGCGAACCTAAACAGCATGATAAAAAGTAGAGACATCACCCTGCCAACAAAAGTCTGCATGGTCAAAGCAATGGTATTCCCAGTAGTCATGTATGGCTGCGAGAGTTGGACTATAAGGAAGGCCGAGCGCCGAAGAATAGATTCTTTTGAACTATGGTGCTGGAGAAGGCTCTTGAGAGTCCCTTGGACTGCAAGATGATCAAATCAGTCAATCCTCAAAGAAATCAACCCTGACTGTTCCCTGGAAGGCCAGATAATGAAACTGAAGCTCAAATACTTTGGCCACCAAATGAGAAGGGAGCACTCACTGGAGAAGACCCTGATGCTGGGAAAGACTGAAGGTCAAAGAAGACGGGGACGGCAAAGGATGAGATGGTTAGACAAGTGTCATCGATGCAACGAACATGAAGTTGAGCAAACTTCAGAGGACGGCGGAAGACCGGAAGGCCTGGCGGGAGCTGGTCCATGGGGTCGCAAAGAGTCGGACTCGACTGTGCGACTGAACAACAACAACAATGGAACAAAAAACACATGACTGTGAGAAAAGCAAAGATGGGGCAGGACAAATTACTTTGTATGAGTGAGCTTTTTTCCTCTTTAAGGAGAAATTGGATTACACAGTGCTGGTAGGTCATCAGTTGTGTGAATCATAAACTCCCCTTTCTCAAAATAGGGCTGTATACAATGCTAACTGGCCTGCCCTTATGTCAGTCAGGAAGCTATCTCCTTTCCCATAGGCAAAACCAAACAGAAAAAAACCCCACTTTTAAAAATACTGAACAAACTTTTAAGGAGGCTCATACCAGGTGAGTGGGTGGGTGGGGAATACCAAAAACAAATGGACTGCCTGTCACCCCTCTCCTGTGCATCATTCAGCTTTCACTCTGGAGCCAGGTATGTGTGTTGGTACAGGAACAATGGTAGGAAGAGAAGCCAGGTTTGCACTGCAGCAAAAACTTTTGTGTTTATTTTGATTCTGTGTCTCTCCAGTCTTGAGAGTCATTCAGAGAGTTAAGAGCTGCCTCATAGTAATGCTAAACTGCTGAATGGTTGCACAGCTCTGGATATATTACTGAGATCTTGCTGTGATATGGCATCTAGTATTATGAGTGTGAGTGTGGCTATTAAGTAGGAGAGGGTATTTTAGGTCTTACAACTTCAACACAAGTTGTGTATAACCCTTGTAAAAAGACATGTTACCTGCTAGTTTAGTTGATAGTTTCATTACCCTCTGTGTCCGGTGTGTTATAAAAGTTACTCCATCCTATCCCTTTCTACTTTCTTTTATGAAGGACTCAGATGAGAAAAAAATTCTCTGATTAAGCTGGCAAACCATTTTGTATCTCATTGTACTGTTAATAGAAGATGTTTTTCTATGTGTGGCAGTTCTGCTGTCTTACCCTCCCCCAGAATGTTTTTGGGTGGTTCTTCCAGGTCTCCCACATTCTTTTTCTTAAATGCTTGCCTAGCTGTGGACATATGGTAGATTTGCAATGCATTTATTTCTATACTGCTAAAGCATCTGTCCACTCTAAGATCTCCTCATGGGATCCTCTGATTTGGACTTCTGTAAATCCCTCCATATTTGGGGGGGATACTGCTGTGAAATGGAAACACTTGTCAGGTACAAATATTGCAAGGAGGAGTTCATTCATTATGTAACCATATGTCAAATCTATGTCTTTATGTTCTAGTTGAACACAGGATTTCCTGGTGTGTAAATCTGGCCGTATGAACACTGGACTGATATGAATACCGTAGAACTATCAGTTCATGGCAGGCTGTCTAGTAACTTGACATGATGCAGCTTTGCTGTGATGTTGCTGTTGAGCTCCTGGCGCTTGCTCTGGTATACAACCAGAAATATCCCATACATTGACAATGTTCTTCAACTGTGCACTAGTATCATGGTGGAAGCTACATTTCTGCCTGCACATGACTGTTTTAACATTTTACTTTATTTATTTAAAACATGTTAAAGCTACTTGCCCACCCAAGGCAACAATCAAAAACATTAAAACAAGCTTAAAACACATAAATGCATGCATATGCATACCAATAAAGCAAACAACAACAACAACAACAACACCCCCCATACATTAATGTTTAGGGCACCAAGAGATAGCTGTTGGATGAACTTTGATCTAAGTTGTGTATGCAAAAGCTTTACTGTGTTTCTGGAAAATGGCATTCATCTGAATGGTATTACACTGACTAGCCCAGTCATCAGCCAGGTCTTACAAAGAGACATGCCTGTTGTCTACACTAACAATTCAGTCCTAACCAGAATTACACTCTCATAAGCACATTGACTTCAGTTGATTTAGAACGGTTTAGGTTTTGTCAGGATTGTACTGTACATTTTATTTTACTCGTTTGTTTATAAAAATTGTATCCCTTCTTTTTGCCCAATCAGGGCCACTAAGGTGGCTAACAATTAAAAGAAGAGAGTCGGACTCAACTGTGCGACTGAACAACAACAACAGTTCCAAACTGGGCCATAGAGTGTGGATCAGTGAAGCTGCGTAATGGAGCTAGAGACAGATGGGAAAATTTCTCTACAAATCTGAAGGAAATCCAAGGTGTGCAGAAAAACTTTCTTTAAAAAAAATCAGGGCATTAAAAAACCCCAAAGTAATAGAAAAATGCCTATAGCTTAAAGAAAAGGATGCCCACTGTCTTGCCATTTTGTAGGCTGCTAGGCAACCACAACAATATTGTTGAGCCTTCTAACCCCTAGCTTTTGTAAAGCAAAGCTGTGGAAGGGAGAGCTGTTGGAGACCAAAACAACACTGTAAGAGATCCCATTCTCTTCTCTTAACATGCAACTCCTCCATCAAGGGACAGGGTCAGTGGCAAAAACCAGAGATACACCCCACACAACTTGTTAGGCCTGGCTGAGCAGCAGTTCCCATACACTGGCCAGACTTTTCCCAGGGAGAAGCTGCCAGGGGAAGGGAAGGGGCCGGGGTGGGGGGAAGCTGAATCCGAGAGGGGAGCAAAGAACGGTAGGTTTCGATGGTAGGTGAGAAGGAGAGAAAGAAGTAGGAAAAGGGACTG
>NW_015174881.1:177795-188196 GCF_001447785.1 Gekko japonicus | reverse complement strand
AAAGAGGAAATAATGGGGGGTGCAGGGGAAAGTGAGATGCCTCTTGCAAGTCTTTGCAGGTTTCTTGCTTGTAAAACATCATACAATCAAATAAAACCAAAAATAAAATATGTATATAAAAACACAGACCCAGTAATTAAAACATAGGGCACAACCCTAGGGCAGGAAGGAGACATCACTGCGGGAACACCAGACATAACAAAAAAAATCTTCACCTGCTGGTGGAAGACAGACAGAAGGGGACAGATGAATATCCCTGAGGAGAAACCTCCACAGTTTTAGTACCATGACTGGAATGTACCATGTGGGTACTCAATGAAATTGCTGATCAGATAAAAGGAAGTACTTCTTTACCCAAAGAGTGATTAACACATGGAATTCACTGCCACAGGAGGTGGCGGCGGGTACAAGCATGGATGGCTTCAAGAGGGAATTAGATAAGCACAAGAGGGGGACCCGCGATACTCGCGGGGAGGGGGCCAGTCTCTCTCTTTCCCACCATTCTCTCTCTTCCCCCCCAGTCCCTCTCTCTCTCTGTCTGTCTCTCCCCCGTTCTCTCTCTCTCCCCCCTTCTCTGTCTTCCCCCCAGTCTCTCTCTCTCTCACCCCCGTCTCTCTCTCTCTCTTTCCCCCTTCGAAGCATGGCCCGCGCGCCTACCATCCGCCGGGCTTCGCCGGGCTGTCTTCCCCCCCTCACCGGTCTCTCTTCCTTCCCCCCTGACTGTCTCTCTTTCTTTTTTTTCCCGTGAACCGAGGCCCGTGCGGCTTACATCCGCCGGGCCCTCGGCAGTTTCTCTTCCCCTCCCCGACTGTCTTCCCCCTCCTCACCTATCTCTCGCCGCCGCTGCTGCTGGGCCTCTCCAGCCGTTCGTTCCCTTTCCTGCGCAGGGAACCCAGGTAGGACGCAGAGCGTTCCGTGCGCATGCGCACAGATCGCTCTTGCACTTTCGGGGGAATTTAAACATTCCCCCGAATTTTTTTTCAACTTTTAGCATTTTTGTGCACACGTGGGGACTGCCCCACGTGTGCACACACCTCTCCCTGCCCCCCAGCTGCCCCCGGAGCGCGGATTTAGATATCCGCACTCACGGGGGCAACTTCACTATTAGTATAAGGATATGGAGCAGAGGTCCATCAATGGCTATTAGCCACATGGTATAGATAGGAACTCTCAGTCTGGGGCAAGTGATGCACTGTATTCTTGGTGCTTGGGGGGGGGCAACAGTGGGAGGGCTTCTAGTGTCCTGGCCCCACTTGTGGACCTCCTGGTGGCACCTGGTATTTTTAGCCACTGTGTGACAGTGTTGTGACAGTGTTGGACTAGATGGGCCATTGGCCTGATCCAACATTGGCTTCTCTTATGTTCTTATGTTCATGTAGAATAGCTCCAAAAGTATTCAAAAGGATAAGGCTCATGCCAGGTTTTCAGGCGTTGTTGTAGACTTCAGAACACAACTTCAAGTGTATCAATAATTCCATCTCTTTCCAGATCAAAAACTTCAGAATTTTTGATTAGGTCTGAGTCATTTTAGGTTTTCTTGTCAATTTTCCCTATATGGTGTTATTAGCATTGACTGGGCCATTGAGGTGCCTGCCAATATACTTGAGCCTACAGTTGTCTTCAAATAACACGATCTGTCTAGATTCATAATCCATCAGAGAGCTTTTAGTGAAGAACATATTTTTTGAAGAGCCCTGATGGATCAGATCAGTAATCCATCTAGTCCAGCATCCTGTTTCACACAACATTGGAGGTCCAATGAACAGGCCACAGAGGTGTCTTATCAAATGCAGCAAGGTCAACTTGATCTGTGTCTCTGACTGTCTCTGGGAACACTCTCTAGGCCACATTCACAGCCTGAACCAAAGGTTTTTACAAAGGCCAAAGTTTTCAAGGAACCATTTTCTTTACATGCCCGTCCCTGCCTATTGACTTCAATGGACTTAGAAAGGTTTGCCCATGCTTAGTGTCATGGGCATGGATGAGGATGAGCTGACAGAGCCTGCAGAAAGCACAGCTGATCCCTCTGAAGCAGCAGAGGAGGATAGCTGGCAAGTGCCTGCAACAGCAGTCTTCACACCTGTCTCAGATAAGGAAGAACTGCAAGCTGAAAGTTCTCCTGACTCACCCCCATGTGTGACTCATTTAAGGGAGAGACTGCGGCAAAACTTAGCAACCAGGTGAAGAGAGGCCAGGCTACAGGGGAGACACTCAGCTAGCCCAGAGTTCTAACAGGAGCCTGGGCATCATGCAGCTGGCTAATTGGTAGCAGCTCCACACTCTGGGCAGTACTCTGTGGAAGCAACAAGTCAGCTTCATGCTGCTTACATCCACTTTGGCTCGGCTCTTGCACCTAGATCTTTGGACCCCTGGCTTTGGACTTGACTTTGTTTTCCTGGCTCCTGACCCCGGCTTGGCTTTGGAGTACACTTCTGGTTAGTGATTTTATTTATTTATTTATATTTATTTAATTATATTTATACCCCGCCCTCCCTGCGAATGGGCTCAGGGCAGCTTACATAAGGCACAAAGTGCATATAATATATAAAAACTAAAACAATTAAAATTCAGTTCTATCAGATGCACAAATAGAAAACTAACATTTTGTATAACAGGAGGGGAGGGCTAGGGCCGCAAACAGATATTACCCAGCCCTCTGGCAGTATCGCTCTGTAGTGGAGCAGTGGTGGTAGTGGCAGTGGCGGCTCCTACTCAAAAGCCTGGCGGAAGAGCTCTGTCTTACAGGCCCTGTAGAACTGCACAAGTTTTGGACTTGGCTCTGTGTTCCTGGCTCCCGACCACGGTTTGGCTTTGGACTATGCTTCTGGTTAGTGGTTTTGGACTTGACTTTGTTTTTCTGGCTCCTGGCCCTGGCTTGGCTTTGGAGTTTGTACTGTCTTCTTAGCTCCTGACCTTGGCCTGTTCTGGACTCCCTTTGACTGGCACCCCAGCCCATGACACTTAGGATGGCACTGTCAGTCTCTGACTCTTTGAGATACCTGGCATGTAGATTTCTGTGATAAACAACAATGAAGGAGGAACACTGTGTGTAATAACACCAAAATCCTAAATAGCACCACACTGTGTACACTATTATAAAGAACTACATGATACCACGCATGATGTGTCCTTGGATGTCATGACACATTTGATATTTAACTTTCTGCCCTTCTCCAGTTATTGGAGAGATTAATACAAAGTGCTGTCCTAGTTATAGGGCCGTATGCTCTCATTTCAAGAGCATTTTATGGGGAAACTGGGGCAGTGCCACTTGAAAAAAGGCAATAGAGTATTTCTGGGAAAATGTAGTTGCTTGTATTTTAAAAAATAATTATTTTTAAAAAAAAATTTAAAAAGAAGAGATTGGATTTACACCACACCCTTCATTTGGAGTCTCAGAATGGCTTACAATCTCCTTTCCTTTCCCTTCCCCTCCCCACAACAAACACCCTGTGAGGTAGGTGGGGCTGAGAGAGCTCTCTCGAGACCTTCCCTTGAGATAACAGCTCTGAGAGAACTTATGACTGACCCAAGCCATCACAGTTAAACCTGGATCCCATACAAAGAATGTGTCTGTACTTGTGCCCAGAAATCTATTGAGAATCTAGGCCATGTGGCCCTCTGTTGTCCATGATTTGCATTAGAATGCAAAAGATATCTTAGGAATATTTTATTACAATATCCAGGGAGAGCAGACAATGACAGACTAAGTATATTGCTTGCCAACAAAAGTAAATGGGTAATACTGCTAATGGCAAAGTTTGTTGCACAGGTGATAAAGACCTTGTCAAAAACAACCACTGTTAAGGCGGCCGATGGATAAATCCTTGCATTATGTTGTCTGACTGACTGAATTCTTGACTTGTTTTTAACTTAAATTGTCATTGTTGTCATGATTTTAGAACTTTCTAGATCTGTAATGGATATTAAGAGTTTAATTGTTATTGTGTGATTGCTGTATCATGGTTTTAATGTTATTTTTGGAATTTCAGTGTTATTTGCTAAGGCTTTGAGCCAATGCAATAAAGTTTACAAGTAGTAAAAACCTGGACTATAAGTGCTGGCATTGCCTCTTGTGGAACCATCTCACACAAACTAAACTATACTTGGAGCCAGTGGTTCACACTGTGGCTGGGCTGAGTAGCCAGGCTTGGCTAAAGCCTTTAAAAGGCCTGAGGGAGGAGATCAAGGAAGATGTACCAGCCCTGGCTCCCAATTCAGAAGGGAACAGAACTAGGGGAGAAGAGGTGGAGTGAGGTACCAAGGAAAGGCAATTCATCTGGGTCAGACCCTGGCACATGATGGCCATTGTCTGGGATGTGACACCAGGATTAGCCTCTTTTTAAAATGTAGGCCTTCAAAAAGAAGCACTGTGAACAAATTGGTATTTCTATCTGATAATAATTTTTAGCATGGTACCATGGATAAAGGCAAATTTTGCAATAGCATTTTTTCCTGAATTTAACAGAGGACACAACAGGAAAAAAAGAATACTATGCATCCAGTAGTGTAGTTTTCACTACATCAGCCTGCTCTCCTCTGCTGATGTTAACAGGGTTCTGGGTGCTGTTAAGCCAAGCACTCATGGTTGGTTAAGGCCAGTGATGAGAGGATATGGAGCCCTCTGCTGGACATTGTCAATCTGTCCCTGGAGATGGGGGTCTTTCCAGAAGGTCTTAAGGAGGCCATGGTTGTACAGCTCATGAAAAAAAATCCTTGGATCCTTTAGATCCAGCCAATTACCGCCCAGTTTCAAATTTATCATTTCTGGGTAAGGTGACTGAGAGAGTGGTAGCTGAGCAACTCCAGAGTTTCCTGGATGACACATTGGCACTGGATCCATTCCAGCTTCCACCCCAACCATGGGACGGGGACTGTGCTGGTCACCCTGACAGACTATCTTCATAGACAGCTGGATTGAGGCAGGTCGGGGCTGCTGTTGTTGGTTGACATCACAGTGATGTTTGACACAGTTGATTACAATCTGCTGACTCACCGCCTCGCCAGTGTAGGAATCTGTGGGGTAGCCTTTCAATGGCTTTCCTCATTTTTCATGGTCAGGGACAGAGGGTGGGTGGGGATATGTCCTCTAGGTAACCCTTATTACGTAAGGTTCCACAAGGGGCACTCCTCTGTCTGATGTTATTTAACATCTATATACGCCCCCTTGCCCAACATGCGATGAGTTTCGGGCTTGGGTGTCATCAATATGCCGATGACACCCAGCTATATCTGTTATTGGATGGACGGACAGCTACCACCCTGCAAAATCTGGCTGAGGAGTTGGAGGCCATAGTGGGATGGCTAAACAAGAGCAGGCTGAGACTGAATCAGACAAAGACAGATGTTCTGTGGCTGTGTGTGTGTGTGTTGAGGATTGGAGTCCGGGCTGTCAGCTCTTGACATGGCACCATTGACACTGGCACTATCCATAAAGAGTTTGGGTGTGACCTTGGATGCCTCCTTATCAATGGAGGCCCAAGTCACACATGTTACCAGGCTGGTGTTTTTCCATCTTCGCCAAGCTTGGCAACTGGCTTCTTTCTTGTCGTGCCCTGAACTAGCCATTGTAATCCATGCAACAGTCACCTCCAGATTGGATTACTGTAACTCGCTCTATGCTGGCCTACCCTTGAGACTGACCCGGCAACACCAGCTGATACAGAATGCAGCAGCACAAATCCTAATGGGAACGTCATGGATGGCACATATTCATCCTGTGCTGCACCAGGTACACTAGCTTCCAGTGGAGTACTGAGTCAGGTTCAAGGTTTTGGTATTGACCTTTAAGGCCTTGAGAGGTCTGGGGCCAGCATATCTACAGGACCATCTCCACTGGTATGTCCCGAGGAGAGGTTTGCACTCTACTGATAATGACCTGCTGGTGATCCCTGGCCCTAGGGATGTCCGACTGTCCTCAACCAGGGCCAGGGTCTTTTCAGTCCTGGCCTCATCCTGGTGGAACTCTCTGCCAAATGACACCAGGGCCCTGTGGGATCTTATGCAATTCTGCAGGGCCTATAAGGCAGAGATGTTCCACTAGGCTTTTGGTTCAGGGCAGCAATGGCTTTTTTCATTGGTTGGCACCCTTTTTTGTTCTGTTCCCTCTCCCCTGCCCAGAAAATGGCCAGGTAGTCCAGAATTGGGACAGAAAATTTACAGGACATCATCTTGGATCTTTTTATTCTGATTATTTTTGTTTTTATCAACTTGTATACTGAATTTTAATGTTTTGTATATTTTTTATAACATTATGCCCCCTTTTACATTGTCAAGAGCCCAACAAAGCTGGAATAGGCAATTAATAAATTGAATTAATACTACTACTAATAATAAGAAATCACTACACACAAAATAATTTTTAAGCTGTAAAAAGTCTTCTGTTAAAACATTACTAATTACATACATAATTCACACAACATACCACATTATTTCTAGTTTGGTGGCTCCCCTGTTCCATGGTTGTTCATTATTAAACCCCACTTCCTGACACATATGGAAATCCCAGCTCCACTGAAACCATTACATCTTTGACCATTGCACTAATAAATGTCTCGCTTATTTGTCAGACCACTATCTTTTGTCTGGGCTTCAGTTTAGCATCCCAACAATTCATGATCAAGGTTCACTAAATCACATGACCATTTCCAAGAACTTGTGCAATGCAGTTATAGGTCACTACTGCAACCCCAGTGAAACACAGTAGTACCATCTGTAATTATGTGAACAAAACAAAAAAAACCCAACACCTAGATATTAACTTCTGTTCAAATACAGCATCACTTTTTCTCACTGTCACTGCATACAGATTTGTTGACTGAACAAAGCTTGTAGGCTTCCAGAAATGGATACGAAGGAAAGCATGCTGTAGAGGACAGTTCTTCTTTGAATGCAAGAGAACTCTTCCTACAGTGTTCAGTGCTCACTGATACTAGGTTAAAAATCAGCCATTTTAGCCAGAGAAAAATTGGGAACATCTTACTCTTACTGCTTCATGGTTAAATACCATATCAGATTGAAAACTTAAATATCATGAACTCAGAATATAATTCCAAGTCCCTCACAGAAGTAAGCTACAGAGGCAGCTGCTAAGAGAAAGAGAGTGAGTTGATGAAAGAGATCCTTATGTGCTGACAGTTGGAGCCTTTAAGATGGTAGCAGATCAGAAGCAGACTCAGTGTGACATTAGGATAGAAGAAAGGAAGTTCTTTCAGTCAGTGGAACACATGTTAGGGAACAATTCTTCAGAAAGCTAACCTGAACACCTCCCCCTCCATCAGACAGCCACAGGAATTCTTCTCTACTTACCCATGGTTCCTTAAAACATGGTTTAGAAAAGATTCATCACTTGACATAGAAGATGATGGTTTCCTTCACTTAGGAATTGATTACAATCCAGCCAAGCTAGGTATTGCAAGATAGGACCCCTGAAGCTATAAAGTTAGGCTGGAGTTCCATCTCAGTTCACCCTACATTGTTGAGGAATCCTAGGGATGCCAGTCTCCGGGTGGAGCCTGGGGACCTCCTGGAATTGCAGCTTATCTCTAGACCACAGAGATCAGCTGCCCTGGAGAAAATGGCTGCTTTGAAGGGTGGATTCTATGACATTGTACCGTACTGAGGTCCCTGTCCTCCCCAGGCTCCAGGTTTTGTTCTGTTTAAAACATTAAAGTTCTGAAGAAATTAACAAAGTCCACCAGTTCTGAACCAGAACATCTCCCCTGCTTGAATCAAGCAGTAGAAATGTCCAGCCCACCTGAACTCGCATGTTGAAACATTTTACAGAAAATGTCCAGCAGCACGAAGTGATGAAACCGATTCTTCGCAATCCCATGGACCACATCACGTCAGGCCCTCCTGTCTTCCACCATCCTCTGGAGTTTGCTAAGTGTCATGCATTATTTATACTAAAAGGTAAAGGTTTCCCTTGCTCAAAAGCCAGTCCAATCTGACTCTAGGGGGCGGTGCTCATCTACGTTTCCAAGCCGAAGAGCCAGTGCTGTCCAAAGACTTCTCCAGGGTCATGTGGCCGGCATGACTAAATGCCAAAGTGCACAGAACACTGTTACCTTCCCACCGAAGCAGTACCTATTTATCTACTTGCAATTTTTTGCTTTTGAACTGTTAGGTTGGCAGGAGCTTGGGCCAGAGACAGGTGCTCACTCCATCACGCGGCACTTGGGTCTTGAACTGCCAAGCTACAGACCTTCCAGTCTGCAACTCAGCGTCTTAACCTCTGAGCCACCGTGGCCCCCATTATTTATACTGGCTAGCTGTAAAACCAGTCTCACTACAGTATTACCTGCAATAATACTCCTTTGCTCATCAGACCTTATACTAGCTGTATTAATAAAGGGAAACTATTTTGTACACTCAGTTTTTCTTTTTTGAGAACTATCAGGAGCTTGGATTCATTACTATATACACTTACAAGTATTCCTTATCAGCCTCATCTACCTCTCAGGGTTGATGTGGGAATAAAACAGAGGAGGGAAGAATGATGCACACTGTTCTGAGCTCCTTAGGGGGAAGGGCAGGATCACTTTAAATAACTAGGAATAAGGCCCGTTGCGAAAATAAATACAACGAACTCTAGAAAGAGGCTCTGGAAGAGTGCCAAGGCGTTGGGCACTCAGCGTCAATTTGCTGTGGCAACCTCATCAGGGTATAATGACACAGAGTCCACCATTTTCTCCAGAGGAACTGATCTCTGCTACCTGAAGAGCAGTTGTAATTTTGAGTGATCTCCAGCCCTCACCTGGAGTTTGGCAACAATTGTTACCAGGAGGAAATGGCTGGTTTGGCGGGTGGAGTCTATGGCATTGTACCTGTCTGAGGTCCCACCCCTCCTCAAACCTCACCCTCTCCAGGCTCCACCCCTCAAATCACCAGGAATTTTCCACCTGGAGTTGGCAACCCTATCTCCTTCCCGGCCAAGCATCAACATGCCATTATCTGCCTCTATGATTTCAGCTTTCCATCTCCTCCCCCCTCTGTCCTGCAGATCAGTTGTAATTCTGAGTGATCTCCACCTGTCACCTGGAGATTGGCAACAATTGTTACGAGGAGGAAATGACTGGTTGGGAGGGTGGAGTCTATGGCATTGTACCTGCCTGAGGTCCCACCCCCTCCTCAAACCTCACCCTCTCCAGGTTCCATCCCTCAAATATCCAGGAATTTCCCACCTGGAGTTGGCAACCCTATCTCCTTCCCAGCCAACCATCAACCTACCTTTATTTCCCCCTCACTCTTCAGCTTTCCATCTCCCCATCCCCACTTGCAGCCTCTTCCATGCTCTGAATCCCTGACTGTCATTGGGGGGGGGCATCTCAGCAGGGTAATAAGGATACAGAGTCCACCATTTTATCCAGGGGAACTGATCTCTGCCATCTGGAGAGCAGTTGTTATTCTGAGTGATCTCCAGCCCTCACCTGGAGATTGGCAACAATGGTTTCCTGGGAGGGAAAGTAGTCTTTCTCTGCAATGTGGACCAAACCAGCTTACATCATTCTCCTCTACCCCTTTTGACTTGCACAACAACCCTGTGAGGTAGGTTAGGCTGAAAGTCTGTGACTGGTCCAAAATCACCTACTCAGCTTCTACAGCAAGAACCTGGATCTAGCAGACTCTGCTCTGAAGCACTGACTGCTACGTCTAGGATAGACAACCTCCAGATGGAGCCTGAAGATCACCAGGTATCACAACTGAACTCCAGACAAAAGATCTCTCCCCCCCCCCAGAGAAAATAACTGCTTTGGAAGGTGAGCTTTATGGCATTATGTTAAGGTGAGGCCTGTCCCCTCCCCAAACCCTGGTTTCCATAGACTCTACCAGAGAATCTCCTGGAATCTCCCTACCTGGAGCTGGCAACCCTAGTCAGGACTGGCCCCAATGAGTTCTTCATAAAGTCCTGCGAAGAGTTTCCTTCCTTTGTCTGATCCAAGCTGGGTTGCTTACTGTGGTGAAACGGGCTCCAGTTTACAACTCAGCTGTTTGCCTCCTACCCTCGTTCCGTGGGCATATCTCACTCCTTAAGTTTGCTGCCATCACTCACTGAATTGTCACTGCCTTTTTAGAGGGACAGTGAGACCCCTTTAGCTGAATCTCCCTATTTGGAGATGGAATCCCCAATCTTTGGGAGGTCCCTGCAAAGTTGGCAACTCAAGGGTCTGGCCTTTCCTTGCTTCCCTGGGCTACCCCCTCCCTTTGGTATTGTGCAGAGCGGGGGAGACTATGTGGTCAGAGCACAACACAGTTTATTAGCCCAAATAAAAGAATTTAACTATTTACACAATTATGGAGCACAGAGATATAAATGCATAAGGCACAACTGTAGGAGTAAGCACACACTATGAACCTACAGAGCATAAATCAACAGGGGTTAAACACAATCCTCTTTCC